>NC_079147.1:47302176-47445630 GCF_945859685.1 Eupeodes corollae
GCCTATTGGACAGTTAGGAGACGAAGCGCAAGAGGCCAAAAATACAGATTTTATGTTCATAAGAGAACATAGAAGCAGAAAAGATAAAGCAGAGCATATAACGGATCTCGTCAAAACTCCGACCCTAAACCAATAATACCGCCTGGTGCAATTTTTATGTCTCAATACCACAACCACGTGCAGCCGGAGACCCCAGAACTTTGGTTCGCCATAGCAGAAGCTGACTTCACGGCAAACCGAATAAGCATCAACGTTTAAAAATATAATCAGCTCCTTACCACTGCATATCGCCAGCCAGCTGATCGATATTGTAAACAACACTCCAGCACACGACAAGTACAAGACACTCAAAACTGCAATCCTCGAGCGTTTCTCTGAATCACGCCAAAAACAAATACAAAAGCTACTCCGAGGGAAGGTCCTCGGCAACAAAAAACCTTCTCAGCTTCTCAGAGAAATGCGAGAGTTGGCAAGAAATGTCGTGAGTGATGAAGTGCTACATCAGCTTTGGACAGAACGGCTGCCAGAAAAAAATAGTCCTCTGCTCGTCATCTCAGACAATTTCAGTGACCTTAAAGCCCTAGCGGACTACTGTTGATCGCATCATGGATGCATTGGGTGGTGCTTCGAACAACATGAACATCAAATTCACATGATGTCCTTCGACTGGAACGACAAATTCAAGACCTTACCATCACGGTCAAATCATTCCAGAACGAACTTCAAAGTTTACACCTGGCGCGTCAACAGATCCAAAACAAGCTCCTGGAGATGCAACTTCGGCAACAACAGCCATCGTCCATTGGAGCGCTGCCACAACGACAAAACACGCAGCAAGGTCAGTATGCGCAGAGAAGTCGTTCGAGAGGCAGGTCCACTACACCCAACCGCAATGGTATTTGCTACTACCACAATAGGTTTGATAACGAGGCTTGACAATGTACTCAGCCATGTAAATATACTCTTAGTTCGTCCAAGCAGGAAAACTAGAAATGCTGTCACTAATTGGAGCAGTTGGTGACAGCATAGCTACTTCACCTTTAAACGAAATCCGTCTGCATATCCACGAACACTGAACCCAACGAAAATTAATCATCGACTCAGGCTCGGTGGTATCCATTATTCCATCTAACTTCCTCAACAATAGACCAGAAAAAAACAGCTCACCCTCTATGCAGCGAATGCAACCCCTATAACCACTTACGGCTGCAAAACACTCAAACTTGACCTAAACTTCCAAAGAAGTTTTTCTTAGCCGTTTATAATTGCGGACATACCAACTGCAATTATTGGCGCCGACTTCTTGAGCCACTTCATCCTGCTCGTCGACCTCAAGAGCAAACGGCTGATCGACCCACTCACTTCGTTCTCAACCAGAGGTGAAACACTTGAGACGTCAACTTCCAATATTTCAACGATCGACGGACCACTTCCTGAACAATACGCCAAGCTTCTCAAGGAATACGTTGACATCACCAAACCTATCAATAGCCCAAACCTCACCAATGTACAGTACGCTCATCGCATTAAAACAACAGGTCCTCCAGTTTCTTCACGCGCTTACAAGCTTGCAGGAGAAAAAGCAGAAGCCGCAAAGACACAAATCTCCTAGATGCTGGAAGAAGGCATCATTAGACCATCAAGAAGTCCTTACGCGAGTCCTATCCATCTCACCAGAAAGAAAAACAATGATTGGCTACTCTGCGGGGACTACAGACAGCTTAACACCAACACCGAAGCCGATAAGTATGCGCCTCCACTTGTGCAAGACATCTTCCTTCGCCAAAACCCGAACCCGTCACCAGGATCGTACAAACAGGAATCGGTTGACAAACTGTAGCCCACGAAGGAGTGTGTGACCAATACCATTAGTAGCTGCAAAAGCAAAGAGGAGCAATGTTGATCATACCAGCGAGGGAGGAAGTACTCATGGTGTTTTTACTGTAAGACATATTTTATAAAAACTTTAAATCAATATTAATAACAATTAAATCTTAAAATTATTAAATTAAAACAATTACAAATTCAAACTGAACATATTTTTGAAATAATAAGAATTTCTAATAGAAATTAACATATCCGAGCACCCTTGAGCGCCCTAACAAATTTCAAACAAAGATAAGCCCACGAAAAACCTTGACTTTCAATTAAATACTTTGTAATAATTCTTCAAAGATGATGCAACGATAATAAACATAAATTGCATATCACCAATTCTTGGCCTTCAGCCTTGTGCAAGAGTATCAAAAGTATTTCACAATATTGAAAAGGGATCTTAAGATCTCTTTCTAGTTTTGTTTTTTTAGTAGTTTATCAACGTATAGCCGATGATTTCCCCCGACCAACGGTAAGGGATCTGACGCTTAAATAATAAAAGTGTTTTTGATTAAATATAAAACGGTCTTTTATTTCGGTTGCTCTGTTCCCAGAATAGGAAGAAAGATTTTTTTTGAATTTTTGAAAAAACCCAATTAAAATTGGAGCAGACGGTAGGATTAACTTAAATAGAGCGAACAGAACAATTCTATTTCCATTAAAACCCCCAACCATGGAGTCAGCACTTCATGAGATAACTCAAGCAGGATTAATCACACGACAAAATAATGACTTTAATAATGAAAAACAAAAGCACACTAACACTAATAAAAAAATTAAAAATAATAATTATAATTTTAAAAATCCTAATAATTCATTTGGATATCGATCCAAGTTCATCCCAAGTAAGGAGAGCACATGAAGCTAACTCTCGACTGAAAAGGTAAAATATCTTAAGTCAACTTAAGATGATTTGCTTTTTATTAATGGATCCTAATTCTTTTTTAAAGGAGTATAGATCTGTCCAATCCGTATTCTTTTATCTCACCCCTTTCGCTTTGTATGAAGAAAAAAATTTCATCTTATGTATTAAAAAGATATTGCTACAAAACGTAAAACATCTTAAGTCAATATTAGTTGTTGTCTTCAATCAAATTAATAAATTTTAAACAGACTTAAGATTATTTCATCTTGATCATTTGTTATAATTGTAAAAAAGTAAAACATATAAGGTTGACTTAAGATACTTTACTACGTGCAAAACAAAAAAAACTCGCCCTTAAGTTGACTTAAGATACATTTCATTAAAAAATTTCTTGAAAGTGAAAAAAAGCAAATCATCTTATCTTCATATAAGATTTTATCGTGAAATTCAATTTTTTTTTTCTGGAACCTAAGTAGACACAGGATATTTTACCGTTTGCAATATATAAAAAATACACGCAACTACGATGACATAAGATGGATTCAATGGCAGTTTAGTTCAGTATTTTGCTCAGAGCATATGTTCCTTAGATTAAAGTGCAGTTATTGTGTTTGAAAGATCCTATGAAATACAACGATAACTTCTAGCTAAACTTAAATAAAGAGACAAACAAACCGTCGGTTTATTGCGAAAAGTCACTAAGTACACTTTTGATGGATTTTAATCTAAAAATGCAAAGTTGTGAGTTTCAATCATAGCTATCGATTAAATAACGCTAAAAAAGCATCAGAACAACAGAAATCCTTTTAAATTGTAAAAAATGGTTTCATTAAGTACAAAATGTAATGATTTTTTAGTGCAAAAAGTCATTAAGTTACTTAGTGTGGCAACACTTCCAAAAGAAGAAATAAAAGAGAGATGTAAAAAAAAAGAAAAGAAAAAAACTATGTATATACAAAGAGAGACTGCCGGTTAGGTAGGGATATTGAGATGTGAAATAAAACATTGGTTGGTGAACCAGCAAATGAAACGGACGTGTTTTAATTATTTGTGTGACAAAATTTAGCTTACATTAGTGACTTTTTGCAATAAAATCCCGATTATTACATAGTGCGAAAACTCACTAAGTGGCATTTAATGACTTTTTGCACTAAAAAAGTTGGCCATGAGACATGTGTTTACTTAAAAAAACTAAAACCCCGTTCGATAACTGTCAATAAATACGTATTCTATTCGAATTCAAAGCAAGATTGTTGCAATTGTCGGTAAACTTAGTCACATTCGGAAGTTCTTAGCAGTTTCTTATAGATAAAGTGGTGAAATTTTAATGTAAAAGGTTCGGCATACTTGTTGTATTGTGTTGTGTGTAAGGTATCTAGTACACTGGGCAACTAAACATAGGTACATTGTAGGTATTTTAAACTTCAGATTGTCTTGAGATATTGCGAAATTTTTGTTATAAATACATCGAGGTCTATGAGAAAACTGAATTAACTTTAAACTAAGTGAATATTATAATAAATGTTATATGAGTTAATTTGGTCACCACAATATCAATGCCAAAATTAGTTGCCTAGTGTTATTATAAGGCCAGTCAGCCGAGATAAAAAAAAGCTCTTTTTTAATGCAAAAATATGCCTGTCAAATATTTTTACTATAAGGATGATGAATCGTTGTCGAGATATTAGTTGAAATAAAAGTATTACGAATAAAGATGCACCAACTTTTTAGTATACTCAGAGATGAGTTACCTTTTCCAATCATACAATTTGACCGGTATAGATTTGCAAGAGAAAATTCTCTGCCAATCAGCCTAAGTAGGTGTATTTATTTTTAGATTACAAAGAACCTGGATAAAGTTGAAGATGAAATAAAACAAAATAACGACAATAATATCCTGGAGGAAAATAATAACATTACTGTACATGCGGAATCTAACGAAAAAGCTTACCAGATAATTGACTTGAGTCCATCATTTGATATTATGAATCTTCCTGTAATTTTTGCTGAAGACGTTTCGTACGCAACAGAAAATCAAGAATCCTTGGATGAAACTTGGAATCCTGAACATCATAATGAATCCAGCAACTCTGAATCAGACCTCGAAGGCGAACCTCGTATGACTTCCTCGACATCAATGACGGCTGATATAGAAGTGCAAGAGCACCATGTTCCTGAAGGAATGGAAATTTCAGGACCTTCTTCAATACAGAGAAATAAAAGGAGAAAGAACTCAAGGTAGGGCATCCGAGATGAGGGCAATTGGGAGAGAAATGTCATTAAAAAACGTCGTTACGATTTGTTCCTTATACAACTAAAAGCGGCCATGAATTAATCAAAAATACAAAACCCATAGACTGCAGTAAATGTCGCTTTAAATGCAGCGACAATTTTTCTGAAGAAGAAAGAACAGCTATTTGCATTCGGTACTGGAGTTTGGCGAACTATCAAAGAGAAAAAGACTTTATTTTAAAATACGTGAAGCAAAATGATCCTCGGAGAAGAAAATGCGATGTAGAATCCAAAAGAAGGAAAATAAGCAGATCGTATCATTTTCAAAAGGACGATTTTGAAATAAGAGTTTGTCAGGCATTTTTCGAAAAAAACGTTATGCATTAGTAATGGACCGATAAATTTGGCTTTTTCATGCAGCTCTGATGGAGTGTTCACAGGATGTGATAAAAGAGGAAAAAAAACTCCTCACAATAAAACCAAAGAAGAGGACTTGAAATTTGTCATACTGCAACATTTCCTGCAGTGGAATCCCAATACTGCAGAAAAGAAAATAACAGGAAATACTTGGATTCAAAACTAAGCATAATGAAAATGTTTCAGCTATATGAAATTCAATGTGCAGAAAACAACATTAATCCAGTTTCGTCAGCGGTTTATAGAAGCGTTTTTTGTAAGGAATATAATTTGTTCCACGGAAGAACCAATGTGCATTGTGCAACAAGTTTAACGAGCTTAAAAAAATGGAACCTTAACTATGGAAACTACAAAAACATTTGAAGACCACATCAACAGGAAGACTGACGCTCAGAATGCAAAAGAAGTGGACAAAATTAGATCAAATACTGATCCCGGGTTCCTATCAGCCACCGTCGACTTGCAAAGTGTTTTGCAATTACCACATTCCTTGCTTAATTATACTCGTAAATTATGCGTCTACAACTTAACTATTTACGAGTCGAAGTTACCAAATGAGGCCTACTGCTTTATGTGGACAGAGTTGGATGGCAAAAGAGGTAGTTGTGAATTCGGGTCGGCCATAAAAAAGTGGATTGATGAGTTGCCAAAAACAGTTACTCATTTGTCATTATTTTCTGACACATGTGCGGGTCAGAACAGAAATCAGCACCTTGCAGCTCTGTTTCAATTTATGGTGCAGACGACGGATTTACATGTAATTGAACAGAAATACCTCGAGTCCGGACATTCTCAAATGGAGGTCGACAGCATGCACTCAGCAACAGAAAATGAAAAAAAATATAGATCATGTTACACTGTTACGGATTGGATGAAGATCATGAGATCCGCCAGAAGCTCTCGAAAAAGGAAGGATGTTAACCCTTACCATGTTAAGCAGTTACGTTATACTGATTTTTACGATTTGAAAGCCTTGTCTGCCAAACTAATTTCAAATAGAATTAAAGATGAGAACGGGGAGAAGATAAATTGGCTTCGCATAAAAATGCTCAAATTTTCTAAATCTATGCCGTCAGTTATAGAATTCAGCTATGACTATGACGAAAAAAACTACAAAAAAATTCATACATCATCGAGAGGTCGGCAACCACGAATAACAAGTGATTTAACAGTAACAAAAATGTATGAACTTTACTCAGAATCACATGAAAATCAGTTTCATACACAAAGTACAGGCAAATATTTTTGACGATGGGAATTAAGATGAAGAAACCCAAGACTGATTGCTGTAACAAGTGTGAAATTTTCAAAATGAAAATAAATTCGGCACAAGATGAAACCGAAAAAGAACAGCAAAATTTATGCAAGAAAAACACCACAAAGAAGCAGATGATGCCTATAAGGCCAAAGTTGCTGATAAGGCCATTGCGAAAGGAGTTCCAAGTCTTAAAGATTTTACGTTCGACCTTCAAAAATGTTTGCCAACTCCAAATTTGGAAACATCGGTATCATTTTATAAAAGACTTTTATGGACATACAATCTGACAGTTCATGACTGTATTTCTGGACAACCAATTTGCATGATGTGGCATGAAGGGATTGCAAAACGTGGTGGAAACGAAAAAGCCTCATGTATATTGCAGTACTTAAAGTCCATACGAAATGAATTCAGGGATATAATTTTGTATAGTGAATGAAAAATGAATTTGTGTCAACTATGTTTTCAACATTTATGCAGATTGAATCAACAATTCACACTATCGACCATAAATTTCTTGTTCCGGGACATACGCATATGGAATGCGATGTGGACCACTCCTTAATAGAACGAATTCGCACGCGCAGATTCATCATCCACGGGATTAGTACTTATTTATTTCAGCATTGGGAACCAAAAACACTTTCAAAGTGCATGAAATGGATCAATAAATGTTTTTGAACTTTTCAGCAGCCTTAAAAGAAAAATTTACTTGGCGAAAAACAAACACTACCGGAGAACCTTTTAAATGGAGTTCAGTAAGGTGGCTGAGATACACGAAAACATTTGGAATCATACAGTATAAGACCAATTTAGTAGAAGAAGAGGATTTCAAAATATTGAATACGAAGAAGAGGGGGATTGCCAAACTCACCATAAGTGATTTAGCATACAACGGACAAATAAATATAAGTGCTGCAAAGAAAAAGGATCTTGTTGATATGATCGATCTGATAAATCCAAACTATCATGAATTTTACCTTAATCTGCCATCTGATAATCAACAGGAAGAAGAAGCTTAGTTAAAAAACTAATAAGTTTATGTTTCATTAATTTTTATGAATTTCTTCCTACAAATTTATTTTTATTAATTTATGTTTTGAACTTCTAATTTTTCAATTTAATAAAAACAAAGAAAAAATATTATCTTATGTTTCATTTATCTTCACTAACGCCCCAATCTGGGTCGTTATAAAAGAAGACCACGCTGGTAATAAAGAGTGGCGTATAGTGATAGCCTATAGAAAATTTAATAATATAACCAAAGAATATACATATCCAATACCAAACATTGATTCGATACTAGACAAACTAGGACATGCAGTGTATTTCAGAACACTTGATTTAACAAAAGGTTTCTATCAAATAGAAGTAGAACCTAAAGATAGAGAAAAGACAGCATTTAGTACTCTATCCGGAAACTAAGAGTTCGTACGGATGCCATTCGGGTTAAAAAATGCACCCGCAACCTTTCAGAGACTTATGAATGAAGTTTTGAAAGACTACGTTGGAAAAATATGCTATGTTCACCCAGATGATATCATAATATTTTCCTCAAGCCTACAAGAGCATATGGATTAACTCCATAAAATTTTAAGTACACTTAAGAACGCAAATCTTAAAGTATCATTAAATAAATCTGAATTTCTACGTAAAGAAACAGGATTCTTAGGGAATAAAGTGACTCCAAATGGTGTCAAACCAATTCCGAAAAAATCGAAATAATAAAGAATGTTCCCATTCCCAAAACAGTGAAAGAAATTCAATCTTTCCTTGGGTTAACAGGATACTACCGTAAGTTCATTTCTGACTATGCGGCTATAATTAAACCAATGACCTTATGTCTTAAAAAAGATAGTAAAATAAATATAAAAAATGAAAACTATACAGAATCTTTTAATAAATTAAAAACGTTAATGACAAATGACCTAATAAATAGGAATCCAGATTTTACCAAAGACTTTAACTACTGACGGAAGTAATTTTGCTATTGGAGCGGTGTTAAGTCAAACACATGGACCCATATCATTTTCCTCGCGAACTCTTAACAAACATGAGTGCAGTTACAGCACAATAGAGAAAGAACTCCTTGCGATTGTTTGGGCTACAGCTCTATTCCGACACTATCTGTACGGAAGAAAATTTATAATTAAAACTGACCACAGGCCATTAGTATGGCTAAGTAATTTAAAAGCACCAAACAGCAAATTACAACGCTGTAAAATTAAGCTCGAAGAATATAACTTCGATACACAATATATACAGGGAAAATAGAATAAAGTGGCAGATGCATTGTCACGCATAAAAATTGAAAATAAAATTAATATGATAAATAACGATAACGATGATGATGACAAAACAAAGTGCTGAGTCAGATAATTCTAATTTAATTCCTATTAGTGAGAAAGCTGTTAATTTCTTTAACAGACAAATAATCCTTGAAATCAATGAAAATGATCATCAAGAAATTATTTACCCACATGTTGGAAAAAGAATAGTTATATTTACGCGCAAAGAACTTAAAGAAGAAGACTTCATAAATATAATAAAAGAAGTAGATATTACAATACTAAATTATATATATGTAAGTTAAGACAGAAGGAAATCAATACCCATTGCAGCATCAGCATTTTCATTGCTCTTAATCTTCAAACCATATTGCCACCCAAAAGTGATGATCAGCATTATCATGCTCCGAACAAACAATACGACAGCCAAGTGGGCAGTTGGTGATCATGAGCGGAGCAGTGCAGTGCCATCCCTTGTATTAATATTAATTATTGTAATATTTAGTATTTTAAGAAATAAAGATTTTTTTTTATTAAATAAAGAAGAATAAAAATAATTGGAGGCCCCGGCGAGATAGGCCAATTTTAATGTTAATTTGAAAAAATAAAGTAAAATTTAAAATCAGTGTCTTCGCCATAAACAAAAAACAGCCATATATTCAACAAAGATTGGAGAAAGTGCAGAATATATATTAGTAAGAAATTATATTTTAAAATGAATTAATGTCCGATACATTTAAAAAATTTATGAGTGATTACTAAAAACAAAAAAAAAGTTAAAATACAAACTGCAAACAAAAATTTAGATTCAAACAAAAGTGAAGAAATTAATAACAGAATGTCAAACGTACAGGAAGTAGAAGCTTTAATCGCGAAAGCATTATTAAATAACACAAACTTGCTACAAATCGAATATTCTAAAGAAATTGAACACTTAAATAAAAAACTAAAAGATTTAGGAGCTTCTAATGTAGTTAAGAATTATGAAAAGCAAACTATAGATGTAACAATACAAGATAACGAAGGGTTAGATGTTATAAAGTCGTTACCTGAATTTTCTGGCAACGCAAGTTCCTATGTAAGCAGGAGAGAAGGCGCTTACAACTCAATTAGCCTATATACAAAAGGCAGTAGGAGATTTTTCGCAGCACTTACCATTTTCAGAAATAAAATTCTGCATAGTGCAAATGACATTTTGACCAATCATGGTACAACACTAAACTTCGAAACAATTATGGCAAGATTAGATTTTGCTTACGCCGATAAAAGGCCACTGCATATGTTAGAGCAGGAGCTAAGTGTATTAAGACAAGGGTCTATGGAGATATTAGACTACTATAATAAAGTAAATGAAAAACTTACGTTAATAATTAATAAGACCATGATGACCCACGGAAATGAGTCACCCATTTCACATGAACTATGTAGGATTCATAGGCAAAACGCCTTGAGAACATTCATATCAGGCTTGTCTGGAAATCTCTCAGATATTTTGTTCTCAATCTGCCCCCCACATCTACCAAGTGCTCTAGCAAAAGCTCAAGAACTGGAATCAAATAAATCACGTGCTACCTTTGCACAAAGGTATAGTTCACCAAATGATATTAAGAAACTACCTAACAACAATTTAAGATTTCCTCCACGGAATATGCAAACAACACACAATGATTTCCCTCGATATCCAAATAATGATTACAGACAGTTGTCCAAACGATTTGAACCAATGGTTCTTGGGTCTTCAGTTGATCGACCCATGAATAAAAGTGACGTAAATCACTATAAACAAATACACGCTAATACAGCACAGAATCCATACAATGTACCACCAGGTCCAAGTAACTATAGACACAATCCTGAACAATACAATAAAAATCCAAACTGGCAATGGAAAAAACCTGATCAAAACTTATACAATAATCCCCAAAGACCTCTATTCAAGAGAGAAAAATATAACTATAGTGGACATTCCAATAGGCCACCACCAAACAAAAATGAAAGAATAAACAATTTAAACGAAGATTCAGATCATTTTTTAGACATGAGACGGGATTGCCCCACATTCAAAGAAGACTAGGAGATAAAAACATTCGTATTCTGTTAGATACCGGAGCTAATAGTAATTATTGTAAACCAAACATTTTTCAAGAAGAAATTAGCCTCCCTATATTTAAACGAGCCCTCACTCCAAATGGAGAAATAATTATAAAAACATATCACGAAGTATTAATATTTAATACAATCACGAGATTTTACGTGATAAACAATTTAGAATTCGACGCGCTTATAGGCATCAACCTACTTAGTGATATAAATGCAAAAATTGATTTAGAGAATAGAATTATAAAATATAATACAAAATGTGAAAAAATATTTTTACCGAAAAAGAAGTAAGTAAAAAGTTAAATAATATAAAAGATATTGACATAGAAAGATTGGTTGAATTAATGACTAAAAGGATTACGGATATCCACTCAAGCATTGATATGACTTTGCCATTTAGGACCGATGTTATTGCTGAAAACAGATACAGAAATTCCTATATGGACGAAACAATACCCCTACCCCTTAAGCGTTAATAAATTTGTGAACCATGAGATTCACGATTTATTAAATAAAAATATAATAAGGCTTTCCAAAAGTCCTTATAACAGCCCCGTTTGGGTCGTTCCTAAAAAAGGAACAAATGAAGACGGAACGCCAAAAAACCGCCTTGTAATTGATTTCAAAAAATTGAATGAACACACTGTATCGGATAAATACCCAATACCCGATACAAGTGTTATACTCTCTAACCTAGGGAAAGCTAAATATTTTTCAACCCTCGACCTTGAATCTGGATTCCATCAGTTAATGATGAAACCAGAAGACATAGAAAAAACTAGTTTTTCTATAAATAACGGAAAATATGAATATATACGACTTCCGTTTGGCTTAAAAAATGCCCCCTCTATTTTTCAACGAGCAATGAATGACATATTGCGTCCATACATAGGCAAAATTTGCCATGTATACACTATACATTGACGATATCATTGTATATTCAGATACTCTCGAAAATCACACGAATCACTTAAACGAAATAATTAATATACTAAAAAAGGCAAATATGAAAATTTCTATAGAAAAATCAGAGTTATATAAAGATCAAGTAGAGTTTTTGGGTTATATCGTAGCACAAAACGTAATTCGAAGTGAAAATGGACAAATTTCTACACATGTAGCAAAAAAAACTGAAATAATATTAGATAAAAATGCGGTCAAAGCATTTAACATTAAAAGACTACTTAATGCACGAAGTGGAGCTTACACAGCCAAACTTTGAAAAAAAAATGTACTTTAACAACCGATGCTTCTAATGATGCAATTGGTGCAGTTTTATCCCAAGATGGGAAACCTATCACCTTCATATCAAAAACCCTAAACAAAACCGAACAATGTTATGCCACAAACGAGAAAGAGCTCTACGCTATCGTTTATGCACTCAAGAATCTAAGAAATTACCTTTACGGTATCACAAACCTCGAGATCCACACGGATCACCAACCCTTAACTTACGCTGTTTCTAAAAGAAACCCGAATTCGAAAATGAAAAGGTGGCATAGTATCATCGAGGAATATGAACCAAAATTCATTTATAAACCTGGAACCACAAACATAGTAGCAGATGCATTATCTAGACAAAACATTAATCAAATATCTGACTCATCATCAAACCACGCTACAACACACTCAGCCGAAAGCAGTGAACATGATAACATTGAAATATTAAACAAACCTATAAATCAATTTAACCAACAAATTGTTGTTAATAAAGCTTCAGAATTCATCCATGAACAACTGAATCCATTTCCTAACAAAAAAAGGCACCTAATAGAATATTCAAACCCTTCACAATTAAAACAATTGTTCAAAGAATTCCTTAAACCAGGAACAGTACCATTATTTACTCATGCAGAGGTAATTTATGAATTAAAAGATGTTTTTAAAACATTTACAAATAAATTCATTCGTTGCAAACATTTTGCAATGATATAACAAATAAAGACGACCAACAGATAATTATAGAACAAATTCATACAAGGGCACACAGAGGCTCAAAAGAAAACATAAAGCAAATAGAAGAAATGTATTTTTGCCCCTTAATTAGAGAAGAGGTAAAAGAATATGTAAGATCATGTGAAATTTGCAATAGGAATAAATATAATAGGAAGCCCCATATTGAACCAATTGGTGAGGCACCAATTCCTAAGAACAAAGGGGAATCCTTACACTTAGATGTAATGATGTTCGAAAAATTGAAAGTCATAACTTGCATAGATGCATATTCTAAATTTTTAGTAATTAAAATCATAGAAAACAAACTTAACATGGGTATCAAAGTTTTAGAAATTTTACAAACATTTCCTAATTGTACTAACATAACTTGCGACAATGACCCGACATTTACAAGCCAACCATTCAAAACGTTAATGGAACGTCAAAAAATATATATGTATTATGTTCCAGCCAAACATTCATTATCAAATGGACAAGTAGAAAGAGTGCACAGCACAATCCAAGAATTAGCTAGATGCATTAGAGAAGAATTTAAAATAGTAGACTTAGAAGAAGTACTAATCAAATCAGCTTTAGAATACAATAAAACTATACATTCTGTTATTAATGAAAAACCTATGAATATAATATTCAACGAAAAAGACCATTCAGATACTTTCAATATATTAAAAACAGCACAAGAAAAAACTTTAAGAACATTTAATAAAAAAATAAAACAAATTCCACTAGAAGAAAATTGTATTGCATGGGGAAAAATAAAACCCAAATTCAAGAAAATTATTGTAAAAGAAGTTTTAGGTCATACTATTAAATTAAAAAATGAAAAGAAGAGAAATTCATAAAGATAATTTAAAAATAATTCAATAATTTCAGAAAATGTTCCTCTTACTGTTATCAATCACAGCTTGTGCAGCTCAAGTAATCGATTACTCAAGAGTAGATTACTTGTTAATTAATAATAACAATGTTTTAATATACGAAGATGATGCAAATCTTTTTCATGTTACAAATCTAACTAATATAAGAAAAATAATACGCGAATCCAAACAAGCTTTGATAAAGCATCACGATCAAACGGAATACCCTGGTACTCCATACACTGAAAAACACGAAATAGATTTCTCTATTATCGAAACCCTATTAGACCAATTAACTTTAACTAATCGTAATAAAAGAGCTATCGAAACAATCGGTACTATTTGGAAATATATTGCAGGATCTCCTGATCATAATGATAAAATAATAATCGAAAATAATATAAACGACTTAGTCGAGAATAACAACAAACAATTTATGATTAATTCAAAATTATTCAAATTAATGGAAAGTATATCAAAAAACCACATAGATGATATTGTAACCAAACAATGTAAAATTATCATCCTAGAACTACAAAACTTAGTGAACACTATATCACTATCTAAGCTTGGCAATTTAAATCCTAATATATTAAGTTTAAAAGAAATTAAAAATATAATCAAACATGAAAATGTATCACTATCTATTTCAGATTTATTAGATGTATCCAAATTTAAAATTATGCAAAAACAGAATATTATTGTAATTCTAATTAAATATCCTATTATAACATTAAACTATAAACTTTTTGAAGTTAAAGCAATAAGTCATATTGACGGAAAAATAATCATACCAAATCAAATTGCCCTCTGCAAAAATAACTATACAAATATTAAAGAATGTAAAATAGAGTTAAACAGATACTACTGTAAATTAGACCATAACGCCAACTGCCTATCAAACCTATTAAACAACCAAAAAACCACTTGAAGCAAAATCAAAGAACACAATCCACGGATAGAAGTCATATTGGAAGGATCCATATTAATTACAGGAGAACACATTGTTGATAACATCACTTATTACGGAACTAATTTAGTTACCTTCGAAAACCAAACTTGTATCGATGAAGTTATATACAAAAACCCATCTTACGAAATAAAACAACATCACAGCATCAGCATTTTCATTGCTCTTAATCTCCAAACCATATTGCCACCCAAAAGTGATGATCAGCATTATCATGCTCCGAACAAACAATACGACATCCAAGTGGGCAGTTGGTGATCATGAGCGGAGCAGTGCAGTGCTATCCCTTGTATTTATATTAATTATTGTAATAGTATTTTAAGAAATAAAGATTTTTTTTTTATTAAATAAAGAAGAATAAAAATAGTTTGTATGTCAAAGATGACGAAATATTTAAAAATTTCCAAGACATATGGAAAAAAGAGAACAAGTCAAATAAATAATTGTCATCTATGTACGACTTAAATCGAAAGAAATCCAATTAAGTTACCATACGAAAAGTCAGAAACGCCAAAAAATCCAAATGAACACTACCACATAGATATATGGTTCTTAAATCACAAAAACAAATATCTATCATGCATCGATAAGTTTAGTAAATATGCTGCTATCGAACCTATAAAACATAAAACATATACAGTGGTGGAAAACTAATTAGAAACAATGAAAAGAGTAGACATATGCTTATCATTGTTTGTGCTCTTCACACACAAATAATGATAAACGGTAAAATACAGTTCTCTTTTTGCTGCTATTGTGGAATGGGTAAAAACAAGAGCTGCACACCAGAGCTAAGGAAGATAATTATCCACAAGTACTGCAAGGAAAAAGCTACCATGGATAACATCGCCAAGGATTTGCTTTGCTCCAAAAAGATGGTATATGGAGCAATTAAGGTCTATAGGGAGACAGGCAGCACGAAAACTCCCAAAAGGAAAAACCGTACAAGAAAAACAACTGCCAAAGAAGACAGACTTATTTGTAGGCTTAGCAAGGCCAACCCTTTTGCGACCAGCAAGGAAATTCATTCAGCTGTGTCATGCCAATTAAGTACAGGAGTAACGTCTAGGACAATAAAGAATAGATTGCTGGAAGTAGGTTTGCGATGTCGCATTGCTTGGAAAAAGCCACACGTTTCAAAAAAAAAAAATGAAACGTCGATTAGCATTTGCCAAGGAACATGGACAAAAACCATTAGCATTTTGGAAAAAAGTATTCTGGAGCGATGAATCAAAATTTAATATGTTTGGATCTGATGGTAAAAGATATGTGAGACGCCCAATTAACAAAGAACTCGATCCTAAGTATACCATCAAAACGATCAAACATGGTGGTGTAAATGTGATGGTTTGGGGAGCCTTTTCGTGGCATGGCGTTGGTCCTATTGTGCGCATCGATGGCCGAATGGATCAGCATATGTATAAAAACATATTGGAAAATGTTATGGAGCCATATGCTTTTGATCATTTGCCAGTTTCATACATTTTTCAACAGGATAATGATCCTAAACACACTTCACGTTTAGTGAAGTGTTGGTTTGAGGAAGAAAACATCAATGTTTTAAGCTGGCCAGCACAAAGCCCTGATCTCAATCCGATCGAAAACTTGTGGGCTGACGTTGAGAGAAGTTTGGGAGTCAAAACTTCCAAAAACTCAAATGAGCTCTTCAAAAACATAGAAGAAGCTTGGCGGAATATCCCACTTCAACGCTGTCAAGATTTGGTAGCTAGTTTACCTAAACGGCGTGCAGCTGTAATTGCTAATAAGGGTTACCCCACAAAATATTGATTTTTTCAATCGAACAAAGGTATTTTGAAGTAGAAAATATAATTTCTTTACCTTTTATTTGTATTTTTCTTTTTCAGTGAACTGATGTTTCTAATTATTTTTCCACACTTTTATATTGTTTTTTTTTTCGAATATAGTGCTATTTATGTTATAGTTAATAACTTTTTCATAAAAGTTTATATAAAAGAACATCGTTTTTGTTATTTGTTAATATTTATTTAGTTTTATTAAGGTTTTCTACCTTTTTTAAATAAAAAAGTAAAACGAAAAATTTGTTTCTAATTATTTTTCCACCACTGTACATACGAGTTAACATCCTCATTTGATGATTAATCATCACAGTAAGCCTTAAGCATAAACGATACAATTCAAAGTACATATCAAATTACTCTTTCAGTTCAGTTCCCGATAGACATAAACATCTTATCGGAAGAACTTTTATTCTTTTTATTGTAAATCCATGGGAACTGCATGATAAGCAATATATCGTCATTTTGAAAGTGACATTGAATGTGATTGGCTATCGATCACATTATATTAATAAGAAATCATAACTGTATCCATCAGATCGGTCATGAAAGATATATTTAAGGGTTAGTTATAATACAGCACTAGAAGTAAGAACATATAGTTCTCGAGCAATATTATACTCAGTAAATAAAAATATTTTTTTTAAAACTTCAAAAAGTGAGTAAGAATATTAATTCGACGCGTAAGACGACGTTAAGTACCACGCCGCGCCGTGCTCGTAATATCTAGGAAAGTGCGCGTAAGCCAAGTAAAGTACCTCGCCGTGTAGTAAAAAAAATCAAAAGTAAAAAGCGCGTAAGCCGATGTAAAGCACCTCGCCGCGAGTGTAAGAATTTTAAAGAAAAAACTCACTAAGCCACAAACCCACAACCAGATCAGCAGTCGTTAGACAATCTGAAGCCAACGGGGGACTGCAGGACGAGAAAGCGCTAGTAGTAAAGCAAACGGAACCAACTTCCCCTGCCATCACTGGAAAAATATTTATAGTGTAACATAAATTTAAAAGCTACACATAATATCAAATCTTGCCAACAAGTGTGTTCCCAAGAACTAAAGTCAGTCAATAATATTAAGTAATTAATTAATAATTAATGTGAAATACAGAGGTTCTTCCACCAAAAAAATATATTTTTTTATAATAAAACAATACAATAACTTAATTTGCACAAAGAACCCAACAACCTTATGCGAATCCCAATCGCCAACAAATGCAGTATGTTCCAAAGCCTCAACCGGCACCAGTACAGATGGACACATTAACAATAAGGACAAATAACATTACTGTACAACAACAGAAACAAACCAACGAAGATGACACCAACCACAAACAGCACTACGTTGTAACAACAACACCAATATTAAAACCAATGTGACACTTCTAACAAAAAGCACTGCACGCGTTGTCGTCGTCCCGACGCAACGCCATGCACTTTTAAAAACAACATAATCATATTTAATTGAATTTCGAAATTGTATTATATTCATTTTTTGTCAGTATTTATTTATTTTAAAATAATTCAGTAAGCATTTATTTTGTATAAAAGTTGGAAATTCATTATAATAAACTTCACTTGCTATTAAAACGGCACCCTACCAGTTCATTATTTTCACTTCCCCCCACCAGTGGTAAGCAGTTTTTAATTTACGAATTTTCATTGGTCCTTCGAGCCGGATTTTCAGATTTCCCATGTTAGGGACTAACAGACTAATGCTGGGCAGAGACAGCTGGTAAGTTCCTCCTCTAGAATGACAGACAATGAGACATATTTAGGCACTGAAATATTAGTACATTGCATTGGGTGTGTCGTATTTACATTGGTCCTTTGAGAAGAAGAAACAGTGAAGCGTTACCAAGCCTTCTGACATTGGTATATATTTTAAATAACATATCTAAAAGAAGTTATCTAAATCGAAAAAAATTACCTACAAATTACGAACAAATACAAGTGAAGCTATTGTACGAAAATAAAACTACGCAACGAATAAATAAAATAAATTAAAACAAAATACATACAAAAAAAAGGTACGATAATCATGTTGGACGAAACTGAAGTTTTCTCTATTGTAGCCAAACAAAAAACCTTGGCTGAAGATAACGAAACATTGAACAGAAAAGTTGGTAAAGACAGTGCGTCAAGGAAAACCCTCAGATACAAAGATGAAAGACTCCAACGTCTAAGTGCACTATGGTCTGAGTTTGACTTAAACCATCAAAAAATAGTGTCCTTACATGCAAAGGGATACATATAACCGAGTGAAATCGGTGTACGAAGAACTAAGGAAAAAATTAGATGCAATTATCCCAGAACTGGAAAAAAGGAATGAAAGTGAAGGAAAACCCAAAGACAGTGCAGATGTTCTTCAGATGCAAAAGTTGAAAAAACTAAGGCTTAAAGTCACCGCCATAGTTGAGAACTTGGAAGAATTTGAGCAAACTTTCGATGACTACTTCAAGGAAATATATGAGTACAACAAAAAACGTTACTGGAACAACTTCGAAACATCACCAATCTGCATGAAGACTTTATCGGAGGAAGATCTGAAGGTACCGTATGTGGCAAAGAACGAGTATAAGGGTGTAAAACAGGACATTAATAGGTTCCTTCACCAAATGGCATCCAATTTAGTCAATGGCAACAATTATAACAAACCAAAAGAAGCGAAACCCGAATCAATGCTTCCGAGGCTGAAGATTCTGACCTTCAAAGGAAATTTCCTAAAATGGCAACCATTTTATGATCTTTTTTCCACAATCATACACAATAGAAGTAGCCTCAACACATCAGAAAAAATGGAATATCTGAAGACACATCTTGAGGAAGAGCCGCTGTATTTAATCAAACATCTTACATATTCAAGTGAAAACTACAATTGTGGAAATCTTAAAAAAACCGTTACAATAACGAAAGAAAAATTGTATCTATTCATTTAGAAAAGATGTTTAAGGCTGGACAGCCTAGTGACATTCCATCAGCAACGCCGATCAGAAACATATTTGATGCCATCAAAGAAGGACTGGCAGCACTCAAAAACATGGGTTTCGATACCACATCATGGGACCCAATTATAGTACACATGACGACTAAAATGCTTGATACCGAAAGCAGAAACCTGTTCGAACAAGGGCTAGCAGAAGCAAACAAAATGCCAATTTTAAAGACACTTTTGGATTTTCTAGAAAGGTGTTACCAAGCCCTTGATGTCCTTGCTCCCACAAAGAAGCAAAACAAATCTTTTGATGAACCGAAACATACACTTCGCAACTTTCACATCGATACCAAAAACCACCAATGCCCCATTTGCAAAGGCGAACATGTTATATACACATGTCAAAAATTCTTAAGTGCGACACCAAAAGAAAGATGGCAGATTTCCAAACAAGCTAAGCTCTGCTTGAACTGCTTACGACATGACAAGCAATTACAATGCTTTAGCAAAAGAAATTGCCATCATTGCAACAAAAAGCTGCTTCAACATATACCCCTGGAATTACAAAATCAACAAAAAATAGACGTCACGAAGGAAGAGACAATAAAAACTTTGGGAATCCACTGGAATCCTTTAAATGACACTTTCCAGTTCAAGGTCAGCTTGGACACAAGCGTGGATACCATGCTCACAAAACGAAAAACCTTATCCGAAATAGCCAAACTGTTTGACCCCCTTGACTGGTTGGCCACTGTGACTGTTAGCGCAAAAATCCTAATGCAGCGCATTTGGAAATCTGAAATCAACTGGGATGACCCACTTCTAATAGAACTTCAAAAACAATGGAACACGTTGAAAAGGAATTTAATAATAGTTGAAGACATCAGAATCCCAAGGTGGATAGAAACTACAAAGAACCAACATTTTGAGCTTCATGGATTCTGTGATGCATCCGAAGCAGCATATGCAGCAGTGGTCTACGCAAGGGTGGCTCTACCAACTGGTTATTTTGCTACAACACTCTTAACTGCAAAAACAAAAGTAGCACCAATTAAAAAGAAACTCCCTCTTCCAAAACTAGAGCTATGTGGTGCTCATCTGCTTTCAAAACTACTGGCCGAAACTTTGAAAACCTTTGGCTCACAAGTGAAAAAAATATTTGCCTGGACAAATTCCACGCCCATCTACTTGGAAGACATTTGTTGCAAACCGAGTTTCAGAAATACAAGAGGCAACAGACACAACTTGCTGGAGGCAGTACGATCATCCGACAATCCAGCTGATTTTGGTACAAGAGGCTGTTTCCCAGAACAAATGTCCAACAATCAGATATGGTGGTTTGGACCTGATTGGCTGCAATTCGATTCAGATCATTGGCCCTCACAAGAACAAACAAATGAATACAGTGATTGATATTCCTGAAACAAGAAAAGTCCTAACAATTGCAACAGAGGAAACTAGTGATATCACCAAAAGATTCTCTAACTACTATAAGTTTATAAGAGTAGCTGCTTTTGTAGGCGATGTAAGAACAACTGCAGAAGCGAGAAACTAAACAATTGAATTAAAACTGGTGTCTTAACAGTTCAGGAGTTGAACATCGCGACAAAAGGAATTTTACGATATATTCAAGAAAAGGTATATTCCGAAGAACTAAAATGCCTACGAAGTGGAAGGAACATCAGCAAAAGGAGTAAAGTACTCTCCTTAAACCCACTTTTAAACGAGGACAATATTCTTGTTGTTGGCGGCCGAATACAAAATTCGGAGCTTAATAACACAGAAAAACATCCAATCATCGTGCCTCACTAACAGTGGTTTACAAAACTGCTAATTGAAGATGTCCATGAACGAACGTTGCACGGTGTTATCAGACTAACACTTGCAAAACTAAGTCAGCGCTATTGGGTCATTCAAGCTAAAAGATGTATTCGACAAGTCATACATAAAGTTTATGAAATGCTTCCGTTTTAAAGCACAGCCAAAAACTCAAAAAATTGGACTACTTCCAGCAGCTAGAGTAACAATATCAAGACCGTTTACACACGCAGGTGTTGATTATGCTGGACCAATTCAAACATTAATCTCCAAGGGGCGAGGAAACCGATCGACCAAGGGTAACATCGCCATATTTGTTTGCTTCGCTACCACAGCAGCATTCATGGCTGCATTGAAACGATTTACTTCAAGAAGAGGTCTTTGCTCGCATTTCTACAGTGACAATAAGTCATCGTTGATCTTCACGGGCAGCCATTAGCGAGCAAAAGTGTAGTGAAGTACCTCGGTATCTGGTTAGATCAGTATTTATATTTCGACAGACATATAAATGCTGCTCTGACCAGGGCCAGAGGAGCCTTCGCTCTGACGAAACGGCTTTTTTTTAGCAGTCGGCTTGACCCCAGAGTGAAGGTAATTTGCTACATGTCCCTCATACGGCCAATGATCGTTTATGGTTGTCCCGTGTGGTTCAACGTTGCCCCTTCCCAGATGAAGAAGTTTCGAGTTTTCGAGCGGCAGTGTTTACGACGCTGTACCGGCTTATATCAAACAGCCGAGTCTTCTCATGTGATTAAAATGGCAATGACATTATATCAAGTTCATGCGTTAATTTCAAGTACAGTTGCAGAGAGAACAGCAGCTCTACAAAACAGAGTAGATGAACTGCAAGGCATAATTAGTAGACTGACAACTGTAGACAATATAATCCCACATACAGACGTGCAAATTGACCCGAATAATACTATTAGAGAAAGCCTAGAACTAGCCAAAAGCTTACAACAGTTTGAAGGAGACAACTATGTTAGTTCGAGAACTTCAGTAGTACATTGTTTGAAAGCGTACAATCACTGTAAGTGAAGTTCGAGTTATTTCACAGCAAGGCAAGGCAGCAAAGGCAAATGATGTTTTAGCATCACACAGCGCACCCTACTTAACGGAGATGCAATTCAAGGAAGATTAGATTTGACTTATAATGACAAAAGACCTTTACACATGTTGCAAACGGAATTGAATAACGCAAGACAAGGCAAATACACACTACAGGAAATGTATGACAAAATCAGTAAACTTCTAACGCTAATTACAAACAAGACTATTATGAGTTACGGACCTAGAACGGCAGAGACAAATGTTCGTATAGATGTAGCATGAGGAAATGCATTAAGAATTTTCATAAATGGGTTACACTAACCCATGAGTAATTTAGTTTTTACACTAAGCCCAGGTGATCTACCGAACGCGTTAGCGAGAGCTCAAGAGATCGAAGTTAATCAATCTCAGAGAATAGATTATCAAACCCCAAATAGGGCACCAAGATTGAATAACAACTTTATAAGTCCCCAAAACAAAGTTACAAATTTACCCCACCACAACAAAGAATGGATTTAGGAACGTGGCAATTACCAACAAAGACCACAAAATAGAAGCTATAATAACGGTAATAATCAAAACAGAATTTTTAATAGTAGTAATTAATATAGGGTAGGGACTAACATTTAAATAATGCAGTTCGTAATAATAATAATCCTTTTAAAAAGGATAGATCAAATAACGACGAACTGTACGGGCTGTACAGCGACACTGACCTAGTTAGCAGAATTAAAGTCCAACGGCTTAGATGGCTAGGTCATGTAGAGCGGATGGACATCAACGCTCCAGCCTTGAAGGTCTTCGAATCCAATCCCGAGGGACGGCGCAGTAGAGGAAGACCGCTACTCAGGTGACGCACCCAGGTGGGAGAGGACCTCAACCAACTTGGCGTGCGAAACTGGAGACAGCTAGCTAGGGACCGAGCTGGCTGGAGACGCATGTTGGTTGAGGCCCAGGTTCGCCCCGTACTGTAGCGCCACCTTAATTAAGTAAGTAAGATCAAATAGCGATCAACAACCAATTAACAAAAGCCCAAGGCTAAATAACTTGAATGAAGGAGATAATTTTTTAGTATAAGAGACGACTTGCCCACCATTAAGCGAACAGATCCCAGGACAGGTCGTATACTTTTAACATTTTAATTGATACTGGACCCACTCATAGTTATGTCAAACCAGGATTATTTTCAAACAAAAACTTATAAACTACTAGCAGAGTTAGGAGCGTACACGGTACGAGTTTAATTACAAAATTTCAAGAGATAAATATTATAGGAATAAAGGATTCGTTTTATGAATTAAACGAACTTAAAGAATATGATCTAATTATAGGAATGAGGACCCTAAGGAAAATTAAAGGAAAAATAAATATACTCGACAGTACATTGGAATATGAAAGAGGCATAGTATCTTTAGTGTAGTGGAGTGAGTGAGTGAGTGTCGTGGGGTGCGCATCTCATTGTTACTTGATATCACCATGCAAATCACCATCGTATGTGAACAGCGCGCTGTTAGGTGTAATTTTAGGATATTAGCTCTTTAACAATAAACAACTAATTTAATCTTAAAACGAAAATAGACTTTCATTTCGATAGTAAGTCGGACGGTTGGGCTGGCCCCTCAGGGGCCGGCGTCCGCGTTTTTTTTAGGATCCTCCTTCAGAGAATCCTTAATTGTCTCCAAATAATTAATAATAAAAAGAATAACAAAAAGTGTAATAAATTGGCGCCCAACGTGGGGCTAAGTGGAAGAATTTTTGTTTTTTTTTATATAGGTATTTCAATCCAGGTGTTTCGTTCGAGTTGTTTTGGTTCCAGAGGATAATTATTGGAGGTGTTTTGTACTGGCGAAAAGAAATTGAAAGTGGTTTTTATTGAAGCAAACGTTCATCAAGGGATTAATCGAGGGAGTGTAATTTGTGTATGGTGTAAACTCGTATTTTTTTTACTGTGCAAGTTAACGCAAACAAAGTTCATTCACCAAAAGAACTAACGCTGTCAACATTTCCAAGAAAAATCATGCAGGTGCAATGCAATGATGAAAAAGAGAGCATCCAACAAATCGCACGATTCATTATGCTGACTTAGCGGCTTGACCAATATTGCAACTGGCGAACCTAGGTTTCATTATTTTTAAGATAATAAATGTAAATCAGTTTAAGTTCTACTTTGCTTAAATAAAGATGTGTTTTTTTTTAACTAAATAAATATAAAAAAATTTAATTTGCGCCCAACCGGTGTGGCTCAAGAAAAAATTAAAGCAAGCATAAGTCTACGTTAAGAACCTAGCCGCGTGTGTAAAGTAACAAAAGAATAAGACGACGTAAAGCACCTCGCCTCGTTTGTGAAAAACAATACTAATAAAGTGTAAGCCGACGCAGATCTGCCTCGCCACGTGTGTTAGTGTGTGAAAAACCTCTCATCCAAAACCCAAACCCGTCACCAGGATCGTACAAACAGGAGTCGGTTGACAAACTGTAGCCCACGAAGGAGTGTGTGACCAATACCATTAGTAGCTGCAAAAGCAAAGAGGAGCAATGTTGATCATACCAGCGAGGGAGAAAGTACTCATAGTGTTTTTACTGTAAGACATATTTTATAAAAACTTAAAATCAATATTAATAGCAAATAAATCTTAAAATTATTAAATTAAAACCCTATAAACCCTAAACCTCCTAACCCTCAATGAGATAATCTAGCTGGAAACCCAGCACTTACAAATCTTATTTCTTCGATATTAAGCCAAACCCTTCGAACGGAAGGAAGAAACTTAGTTTATTCAGTCTTAAATCCTAACGCTGATCAATTCGCTGGAATGGACCACGCTATTAAGCTCGACCAAAGAGGAAATGTTCATGACCTCGATAAAATACCAGACGTGGTAAGAAGCTGTCACAGCGACATCTTCCTGCATAAATTTTAACTTTTATTATTACAGCCCTTCTGGCAATACTTGATATTATTTTTGTTAAGTTGAAACACTGGAATAATAAAGCAATTTGAATTTTAACGTGATCCTAAAATATAAAAGACGTGTTTTTCTTAGTTATCCTCAAATAAATCTTTTTTTCGTAGAATTCCTCTCACGTGGCGCAGTCGGTTACTCGAACTTGTTAATCTCGCTCATTAATCACTAAAATATATAAATAAAAGACAATAAATCAAGTTAAACAAAAAAATAAACATAATGTCCCTTCTGGAACAATTGATCCAAACAACAACTGAATCCTCCGTTCTAAGTCGATTCACCTTAGATTTCCTTAAGGATGAAATTAAAAAAAGAGGACTGGAGGCAAATCCTTCGTACAAAAATGATGCAATCAAAATAATAGTTGAAAACAACACCCTTCTATGTAGCGTCCAACATGTCGTTCTTAATCCCGACATGACCCAAACAATCCAAAAATGCAGCCGCGAAATAGCAACGACAGTGAAAATTTTATAAAATGTATTGAGAAAGCAGCAAAAGTCAATGGGTGGAGTGATGAAATTATGCTCACTTTTGGAGGAAGCAAGCTAACTGGTATCGCAAAAAACTGGCAAAATGTCGAAGGTGAAAAGAAGAAGGACTGGTCATCATGGCTAGAAGCCTTCAAGACACGCTTTGTCAAGCCTCCAACCTTGCGCGAGTGGAACGAACGCGTCAACGCTCGGATTCAACAACCAAACGAAACATTACGCAGTATCTAAGCGGTAAGTTGGAAATAATACTTAAAACTCCTAACAACATCGCGATTCCTATAGCGGACCAAATTACTTACCTCATATAGGGCATTGTCGACCATTCAGATCGACGACTTATGCGCGTCTTCATCAGAAAGTGAGGAAGATTCATAGAATCAAAGATGTGAGTCCTGATAGAAGCAACGAGGAAGATGCCAAATGCATTTACTGCTGTAGTTTGTTTTCGGATGATGAGGGAGGAGAAGGTGCAATGCGTCGTATGCAAGATGTGGGCCCATGAAGCCTGCTTGGACAATCAAAATAAATATTTAATATGTGAATTTTGCAGCAATTAGGCTATAACATATTTGAAAACCATTGTTTCAAAAATGACCCACACTGGTCCATATTTGAAACCAAGTGGCCATAGTAGGAGTATTTTTTTTAAAAACTACGAAATGAAGTTGATTTAATTTTTTCTCAATATCTTTTTTTTTAGCTTACTATTTATGTTTTAAACTTGTAAAGACTGAACTAAAAATGATTTGTAATACATACTTACTTACTTAAGGTGGCGCTACAGTCCCGGCGGACCTGGGCCTCAACCAAAATGCTTCTTCAGCCAGCACGGTCCCTGGTTAGCTGTCTCCAGTTTCGCAAGCCAGGTTGGTTGAGGTTTTCTCCCACCTGGGTGTGCCACCTGAGTCGCGGTCTTGCTCTACTGCGCCGTAACTCGGGATGGGTTCGAAGACCTTCCGGGCTGGAGCGTTGATGTCCATCCGCTCTACATGACCTAGCTATCTAAGCCGTTGGACTTTAATTCTACTAACGAGGTCAGTGTCGCTGTACAGCCCGCACAGTTCGTCGTTATATCTTCTTCTCCATTCTCCATCTATGCGTACAGGACCAAAAATCACCCGAAGAATTTTTCTCTCGAAGCATCCTAAGACGCTCTCATCTTTCTTTGACAGGATCCAGGCCTCAGCGCCATAAATGAGAACCAGGATGATGAGTGTCTTAAAGATGGTGATTTTAGATACTCGAGAAATGATTTTACTTCTCAATTGCCTTCTAAGTCCAAAGAAGCAGCGATTTGCAAGAGTTATTCTACGTTTGATTTCAGCGCTTGTGTCGTTGTCTGCATTAAAAGCGGTGCCTAGGTAGACAAAGTCCTTAACTACCTCAACGTTATAGCTTTCCATAGTGACGTTTTGTCCAAGACGTCGTCGTTCAGTGTCCTTTTTTGTTGACAGCATAAACTTGGTCTTGCCCTCATTGACCACTAAACCCATCTTCTTCGCTTCCGTCGCAATGCTCAAAAACGCTCCACTGACATCACGCTTTGATTTTTCAATTATGTCAAGTGCATCGCCTTGTCTTAAACCTTTTTTGACATCAAATGCATCGGTAAGATCTTTTTCGACCCTGATAGAGCAGCGTGCATTCTCCATCGTCATTCTGCACAAACGGATAAGTTTGACAGGAATGTCAAAACTAGACATTGCTCGGTAGAACTCTTCCCTATAGATGTCATACGCGGCTTTAAAATCGATAAAGAGATGGTTGGTATCGATTTGAAGTTCCTGGGTTTTTTCCAGATCTGCCGTAAAGTGAATATATGGTCTACATTGGATTTTCTTGGTCTGAAGCCACACTGATAAGAACCAATCAGGTTGTTGACGAATGGCTTCGTACGTTCACACAATACGGCAGAGAGGATCTTATACCCAATGTTAAGGAGACTGATGCCTCGGTAGTTGGCGCAATTTTGAGAATCTCCTTTCTTTTGTATCGGGCACACTATGCTGAGATTCCACTCATCGGGCATGCTTTCTTCCGACCATATTTTGCAGATAAGTTGGTGCATTGTCCCTACCAAGTCATCGCCTGCTGCTTTGAATAGTTCGGCAGCGATGCCGTCAGCTCCAGCAGCTTTGTTTGACTTAAGTTAAGATATAGCTATCTTCACTTCGTCAAGGTCGGGTAGGCGGAATTGTTATGTCAATTACAGCGGAATTCGGTTCGTCATCTGTTATATAATGTGGAGAAGTGGTCTTTCCATATTCTCAACATCGACTGCGGTTCTAATATGATGTTCATCTAATCGTCTTTACAGGCTTCGGTTCATGGCTGGTACCCTTGGAAGGTTTTTTGTACCTTTTGGTAAAATTGACGAACCTCATTCCTGTTGTGACATCCCTCTATCTCCTCGATCGCGCGCTTCCCATGCTCTCTTTTTTTCCATCTAAGAAGCCTCTCTCTCTTCTGCTCGTAGAGCTCGCGAGCAGCTCTTGTCCTTTTGTGCAGCACCGTTTTGTATGCCTCTTGTTTCGTGTGCTTGCCGGCATTCGTCGTCCTAGCAATTTAGAGGAGGCATCTCTGATGGCTGCAAGGCAATGTTGACACTGGTTTTCAATGCTTAATGCAGGCAGCACAGAACTCCTTAAGAGGTTATTAGAGACTCGATCGGAAAAGGACATGGCAGTCTATTGCGATTGTAGCCGTCTAACGTCGAATCTTCTCACAGTACTTCCTTGTTTTGGCTTGGATCGGGATATCCGTAGCCGTACCTTGGCTACAACGAGGTAGTGGTCCGAGTCAATGTTGGCCTCTCGGAATGTTCGGATATCCTGTATACTGGAGAAGTGTCGTGCGTCGATCGCAACGCGGTCAATTTGGTTGACGGTTGATTGAGCAGGAGATTTCCATGTCCCCTTGTGGATATTGAGATGCGTGAACTGCGTACTAGCTACCAGAACGTCTCGCTCCGCAGCGAAATCGACCAGCTTGAATCCCTTGTCGGAGGTGGTGTCGTGCAGGCTGTATCTCCCGATTATCCTACCAAAGATGTCTTCTCTTCCTAGCTTGGCATTAAAATCTCCTAAGACAATTTTTATGTCATAGCCAGGGCACTGCTCATATGTCTTCTCCAAGAACTCGAAGAATTTGTCTTTGGTGTCTTCATCTTTCTCCTCTGTTGGGGCATTTGTGCATATTAGGCTTATGTTGGCGAATTTAGCCTTGATGCGGATTGTTGTGATGCGCTCGTTCACAGTGTTGAAACTCAAGACTTTTTGCCTGAGTCTAGTTCCAACAACAAATCCACACCCAAATAGACGCTGTCTTTGTTCTCGGTAGCAGTCGCCGTAGTATATATCGCAGTCTTTTAGTTTGCGTTTGCCCAGTCCATCCCATCGCACTTCTTGGATGGCCATAATATCTGCCTTGCAGCAGTTTAGGTCTTCCGCTAATTGTTCGGCTGCACGTGGTCTGTTAAGGGACCTAACATTCCACGTACATATCCGAAGTTCGTTGTCCTTATTTCGTTTGCGTGGGTTGTCAACAGTGAATCTGTCCGTATTTGAGGCTTGTTGCTGCTTCACAACTAAAGGTATTGTTTATGTGGCCAGGAAGTCACCCCGACGGCACAACCCTCAACCTGGAGGGCCAGATCCTTAGTATAACTCCAAGGAAGGGGAGCCGGATAAACCGCTCCTTACAGGTCTGGGCTCCGAATATGTCGAGGTGAGAGTAGGAGCTGATAGAAAGAGGTGGGTTTTGAGAAAAACCTGTGGAAGCTTGTGTGCTCTTGAATGCACATGTCTACAATTTGAACATCAAAAATTATATATATATATATTATATATCCTTTGAAAGTATTCCAAAAAGCTTAAATTATTATAAGGTAATTAGTCGCATTAGAAATCAAGAGTAGAAGCCAAGCCAATGATATGATAAATACCAAACAAAATAAAAGCTTTTAATCCTAACAAAATTAATTTTTGACTTTTTTGTAGTTCGATTTATATTCTAATTATTGCTTGAGTTTTTTAAGACTAGCTATGATAATGTTTTCAATTTTTTTTATATTCAATAAAATGTTATTATCATTGAGTAACTTAATCAATGAATTTCCCTGATTAAGAAAAACTATAAAAACATTTCAAGCCAATATCATCGTATGCAATTATGATTTATCAAATTCCATGAAATCACATTAATTCCGCCGCATATTACATGCCCAATAGTCATTCGTTCCTACAACCAATCTACAAAAATATCAAATTAAATACATATACAAACATGTATACACATATTTACGAGCAAAATATCAATATTTTTAAACATCTATCTATAACCAGTCTATACACTAAAATCAATTTCCTAAGCGGATATCCTAAAAATCTTTAACCTTTATTCGCGCGTTTTCAATAGCTTATAATTATTATGTAGGAGCAAACATCAGCTTCAGCAGCAAATGCCATGTAAAGTTTTACATGGGCGTGAATGGCGAACATGATTTTTGGTGAAATAACATCGAACACCTGCCGGAGACACACACATAACACGGTAAAATTTACAAAATTTATTCAACGCTCTCACGCTAGAGAAAACATACGCTATGATGGCCGCACCGCCCCGACCATTGCTTCAATGTTAGAGTTGGTGTATAGATACATTCATAGTATAAGCGTTAGGCACATGGGCCGGCCGGGAAAGAGAAGAGACACAGGGGTAAGTTGGTTCTAGGGATATACGATTTGGGGGTTTAGGATCGGGTCGAGTGATGTACATATATGCAAGTTGGTTTAAGGACGAATTTAGCCAACAGTCAGGTGGTGCGTTTTATTTAACCGCATCCTTTCACCTGCTGGCTAACCCATAACTTTGTGTTTACTCTTCATTTGTTTTCTATTGTAGATATACAATATTATAACACTGGTTTGCGTTTGGTGTGTGTTACCTGATGGTTGCAAAAATTAATATTGACCTTTCAATCCTTCGTTGATCAAAATAGGCTTAGACAAAAGCATATCGTTTATATAACAAATGCATATCTCTTCGCATTAATGGTTTGCTATCTTTTCTCGTGTAAATGTGGATGAAGGACTTTGGTGTGTTCGAAAATAAAGGTTCGCATAATTAATTTATTCCACAAATTGTGAACATTAATGCTCTGTATCCTGTCTATGTGCCATTACCACACGTGGCTCACCTGCTTTAACAAAAATAAGAACGTACTGATGGATAGGTTGATATGCTTGAAACGGATTCGGGTATTTTTTTTATTTCAATATTTCAATTTTTACTAGTGGTTAAATTAAATTTGCTACGATTTTGTAATATATTATTAATTTAATAATTAATAATATATTATTATTTAACAATTAATACCTTATTAATTTTCGGGGGAAGCCGCTTTGAAGTGGAATATTATTCTGAAGAGGTGTTTTTCAACGCTGGCCTAAGCTTTTCCATCTTTTCTACTCTACAGGTCTCTTTCCGAGCGGATGGAAAACAGCATTTGTACAGATTGTCCCCAAAAATGGCGAAAACGCTGGTGTGCCCCAGGGCTCCGCTTTGTCTCCGACGCTCTTCCTTAATTTTATAAATGATCTTTTGTTGAAACTTCTAACCCACTAAATTGTTTCGCTGATATATTCGTTCTTAGATTTTCATCCTTATCCTTCGGATGTGGACCTTCAACGGCAGCGTATGATAAGCTCATTAAATTCTGAGCTTGACAGCGTTGTCCATACGGGGAATCTAAAACCATGTAGAATTTAATGCTTCGAAAACTCAATGCTGTCTCCTGTCGTTAAAGCTTAACCCACTCCCAATGCCGCTATCCATGAGCGGCTTTTGCATCGAGGAAACTAATCAACTTTCAGTTCTCGGTATGAATATCACAGACCTCTTATGGAATAATCACATATTCGATATTGCAAAAAATGTTGCTAGATGCTTAGGATTTCTCCGACGGTGCAAGAAATGTTTCACCCCTTCTAATCTAGCTGTAATTTACAAAGCATATTTGGGCAGGAGGCGCCCCTTAAAGAAGTTTAAGTATTTTGGACAATTCAGCCGTAATACTCGTATTTCTAGGTATACTCATCCGTTTAACCTTGAGCTCAATTTCGGACGTGCTGTCAAGTATAGAGATTCTTTTTTTAACCGCACATCGAGAATGTGAAATGCTTTAAGCTAGACATACACGGTGAACATGTTGGTGTGATTTGTTTGTGTTGGGCTGAAAACTATTCGTGTATGGGCATGTTGGCCAACAACTCCCAGTTTATAAGATACTTAACAAACCGTGAAGTTGTGGCGTACATGTTGGCTGTTTATGGGCAAGTTTACAACATGTTCACCGTGTATGCCTAGCCTTACCCAGCTCTGTTTTCCCCTATCATTTTGATATTAAAAACTTTAAGTCCAATGTAGATCGGTATCTCCTCTTTCATCCTTCCCTATTTTCCTAAAGCTCGCACTGTATTTAAACTTCAAACTTGTTAAGGGTATTAATAACCCCTTGAGTGCCCGTTTATTATAAAAAAAAATATATATGCCATCCACTGGGGCTACACCATCATCATTCTAATGAACATCCATCCTCACCTCATGCTGCACCAAAGCAGTCAGATACAAGCAGTCACAGTAGGCACTCACTTTAGTCGATCGCAGTAAAGTCAGTAGAAATAGTTAATAGTTTAACTCTTTCAGTCCGGGTGGTTAGACCAACGACAATAGCTCCAAAATGGAAGAAGAATTATAGAATGGACACAACTGGTAAGTTTTCGTTCGGAAAGTGTGGGAATATCTGATGAAATTCTAGTCATGGAGGCTGTTAAACCTCTTTCACTATTTCGGCTATTTGGGACAGAACATTAAAAAAACATTTTATGTTTTTAAAGTAACCTTTACGCAACTCAATCTGAAAATCCTTAAACACACAAGAACTGAAGAGCTTGACGTTTTTATAGCTTTGAACTTGGTGATGGGTACACAAAAATTGGCAAACTACAGCTATGTCTCGAAGTTTATGAGCTTGCAAAGATTTAGAATGGCTTCTGAGTTATATGCACGTGGATGACAGTAGCGTAATGTGTGCAGAGTCAGGTTACTGCCTTGATTTTTATACTGGCAAGTAGGGACCTAATAATGAAACTGACTTAGGCGGTAAAGTTGTTACGAAATTTTGTGAAAATTTGGAAGGAAAAAATCATAAAGTCTATTTTGGCATTTTTTTTTAAAAATCACAAATAGCTATAAGCTAAACTTAGCTCCCTAGAGCAAAAGGAATATACTATGGTGGCCATTCTGGATATCGAAGGCGCTTTCAACAACGTTGACACATCCGCTATCACTTCTGCTATGACGACTCTAAACGTCGAATACTCACTCTGTTAGTTGATTTATCTAATGCTAAGAAGCAGGATCATTAACTCTAAGATGGGGGATTTTTGTACGAAAAGGTCTGTCCTCTCCCCTGTGGAACATAGTGGTTAACGAACTATTAATATCCCTTGAGGGATAAGGCTACGGAATGGTTACGTATGCCAAAGATGTTGCTATCCCCGTCACAGGAGAACATCCTAATACACTTAGAGACCTCTTCCAAAACGCACTCAATATGCTCACTAGAATGTTCTGATCACTAGCATTAATCCTCGTCCTTTTTACACGGAAATACAAGATCCCAGTAATTGTACCTCCTTCAATAAAAGGTGTACCACTAATTTTTTACCAATGCAGCAAAATATCTTGGTCTGATATTCGACAAAAAAATTAAGTTGGAACCCTAACATTCAGAAAAGATTTAAAAAAGCTACAGTAGCTCTTTTCCTTTGTAAGAAAGCCATAGGAAGCAAATGGGGTTTTCAACCTCGCATAACCTTTTGGCTATACACATTACACATCGGTCATCCGACCAATACTTATGTACGGGGTTGCAGTATGGTGGACTGCACTGTAGAAAGTCATATACTACGACAAACTGAGCAAAGTTCAACGCACTGCATGTCTCTTCATAGGCGGGCATTGAGAACCACACCCTCAGCAGCCTTAAACTCTCTCCTCCATCTGACACCCCTCGACATAAGACTCACCTAATCTCAATTGTCCATCAACAATTTGCGGCACTTCATCATTTTGAACTTCTTTGGTTCTATACCAAAGTACAAAGACTACACTATCCCTAAACCCCAATTTGGAAAAAAAAGTTCCAGGTATCCATTCCATCAAGAGATGACAAAAACTCCTGTATAACAAAAGTATTCATTTTTATACAGATGAATTCAAGCCAAATGAGGGAGTTGGTAGTGTGGGGCACATTCGACAGATCTTCTGTAAATTCCTTATAACTTTTTTAAAAATGCATTTCTGAACGACATTTTTGTTTTATTTGAAACTTTAACAATTTTACTCAAGGAATTCACAAAGCTTGAAGACTTTACTCAAACCTAGAAGTTTAAAAAAGATACGTTAAATAATTACTTTAAAATGTCGAAAGTGCCCCGTAGGTGGGGCACTTTCGTCGTACTCGTGGGGCACATTCGACGCACATTTAGATGACACAGGTGGCAGCTTATGAGAGCAATGAGGTGGAAAAGACAAGAGCTCAATTCCATTTTCTCGGCAAAAGTCTTTACCTTCCAGTCCATAGTGTGATGAATGTGTTTAACTGAATACGTTTAGATCATGTTTAACTCAAACACTTATTTGTTTTATTCTCTTATTCAACTCAGCACATTTTGTGTTCAGTATCATTTTCAGTATCATTTATAAACAAAAGATAAATTGGCATTCCAAAGTGTCATATCATTATGCATACTTTCTGTATCGCATTTCCTATTTGTTCTATTTTTTACTACAATATAAGTGGTTGAAAGAAAACATTATGATTCAATTCTAAGAAATGAATCTAAGAACAGCAATTATTGTGGGAAGCGCAATCGCTGGCTTCATATTCACATTTAATTTTGTCATTAAAGTCTTTTCTTGGTATAAACTCCTCAATTCAGTAGGATTGTGGAGTTTCTTTTAGTATCCAATTTTTAAATTCACATTCAATTGCCGTCCGACCTTCACGAAGAAAACATGTATCATTAGCATAACAAATCAAAAATAAATTGTATCTTAAAACAAATTGTGTTTATTGTTTCTTTTTTTTGTTGTTGGGTTGCATAAACTAATGTATTATGTATCCCCTTAAACATTTGGTGCCGAAACCCGGGAATATTGAAACTTTAGTGGAAAAATGTACAGTTTTCTTTGCATTGGTGGTTATATTGTTTTTAATGTTTGCAATCTTAGCACTAATTTGTGAAAAGGGTGATTCTTAAAATAAATGTTCTATGTCGCTCGTCTCAGTCGTATCTTTCGTCAGCGTCGTCGTCGCGTAGCTTAAATATATGTTTTGGTTTTGGTTGCATGCATAAGCATCTTCAGTTCGATTAAATAAAAGTTTTATGTTGTATCGCGCACATAATACACTACAAGTATTTTTGCATTATCTTTTTTGGTCACATAGCAAAGTGCAATTCGTCACACATTTCTTGGTATTTCGTCGTGTCGTTTCTCGTCGTGTTTCATTACAAATCGTTGAATTAATTATTTAATACCATCGAATCAATTGATATACATACATACATATACATATTAGTATCATGGCAGAAGTAATCAAAAAATTAAAGGCCCGTCGGGGTGTAATAAAAGGACAATTAAGTCGTATCAAATCGCTTTTAACTGATGACAAAATTAAATCTATGAACTATTTCGAACTAGAAACAAAGTAAGGGCTTCTAGAAAATTACTTTAATAATTTTAATGGGATTCAATTCCAACTCAAAGAAATCGAACGCGATGAGTTTGAAGATTCGTACTCAGAACTCAAATCGAAAGTATTAACTAGCATAAATGGTAATTTTGATCGGCAATCAGCTGCAAATACAACCTTTTTCGGCGGGTCGTGACAAATTCCAACGTCTTAGGAATTTGCTTGAAGGCAACGCTTATGAATGCATACGGTCATTGGAACCAACTGCAAAAAATTATCCAGAAGCAATACGTATACTAAGGAATCAGTATGATAACAAAAGGTATCTGTATCGCATGCATATTGGTAATATAATTGATTTAAAAAATATTCCATTTGCTTCAGTTAATCATCTAGTATCCATTAACAATACAATTAATTCTAACATGAGGGCTCTATTGTCTCTGTCAACAAAGGAGCAGGTGGCTGATGGTTTATTACTCGCTTTGGTTGCATCAAAATTGGACTCTTTTACTGCTTCTTTATAGGAGGAGCATGTGACAAAACTAGACGAATCAATGGTAAAGGATCAAACTAATTCAAACACTGAAATGGTAAAAAGTAAAGCATATCTTCCAACATGGGAAGACTTCTCTAATTTTGTACAAAAAAGATGTAGAACTTTAGAACTAATTGAATTTAATAAAAGGCAACATTCGTCACACAAACAGCAAGATAAAGGCTTAAAATCAATTCGTTATCAGCAAAGGCCTCATTCATTTCAAGTAACACAATCTACAAACTGTCCTTTTTGTACTCAAAATTGTCAGAGTGCAAAAACATGTTCGAATTTTACGTCTAAATCCCAAAATGATCGTTATAATTTAGTTAAATCACTTAATTTATGTATTAATTGTCTCAAGCCTGCACATGGAGCTCGGAATTGCCAATCTAGTAAGTGTAGGAGTTGTCAAGGTAGTCATCGTACATTATTGCACCGAGATCAGAATTCATTGAAGTATAGCCCATCATCAAGTGGAATTAATCACAACCCAAATCGCACGTTCTTTTCTTCTGAGGAACCAATAAGTTCAACTAACACAGCTCAAGAATCTCTAAGTTCTTCTTTGTCAGAAAATGCTCAACAAGCACTACACACAGTTGATGATGAACCAACTATTAAAACAATCTCGGACATTTCTAAATCTCAAGTTATTCTTTCCACTGCTTTAATCGAAGCTAAATCTTCAAATAATAAGTTCATTACATGTCGGGCTCTTCTTGATAGCGGCTCCCAGTTGAACTTTATCACAAATCGATTAATACAACTCTTGGGTCTCAAGAGATTTTTTTCTAATACAAATATCAATGGTATTGGTTCGTCGGGTATAAACTCAAATTATAAGTCGTTGGTCACTTTGAAATCTCGTATAAATGAATTCAGCACAGATATTGAAGCCATCGTTTTGGAAAACATCACTGGAAACATTCCAGTTAATAGATTTGATATACATCAGCTGAAAATTCCTAATAATGTTCCCTTAGCGGATCCATCATTTAATGTTCCTCAGCGTATTGACTTACTTATAGGCGCTGGCATTTTTTATAATCTTCTCTCCGTAGGCCAGATACATTTGGGTCAACAATCAACAGCAGAATTGCAAAAAACCTTATTTGGATGGATTATATCGGGTGAAATAAAAACTGAAACAAATAATTGTCTTTTATCTACTCAAAACAGGTCTCAATCTGAAAAAATGTCAAAATAATCAAACACTTTCTCCAGAAGAAGAAGCTATAACAAGTACTATACTGATACGTATAGCAGACTCAGGAACGGCCGATTCGTAGTTCGACTTCCTTATCGCAAGAATCACAACTCTATAGGTGAATCACATCAAATCGCTTTTAAAAGGTTTTTTAATTTGGAAAGAAGACTCAACAAGGACTCTCAATTAAAACATGCGTATACAGAATTCATTCAGGAATATATCAATTTAGGACATATGAAAAGGATTTCGAATTCAGAGCTGTGTAGCCCAAATTATTTTTTACCTCACCATCTCGTCATAAAACCAGAAAGTTCTTCAACTAAAGTACGAGTGGTATTTGACGGATCATGCAGAACCAGTAACGGAATTTCTTTAAATGATTTACTTATGAATGGTCCAAAACTTCAAGATGATATATTTGAAATTTTAATTCGTTTCAGATTATTCAAATATGCCATTATCGCAGACATTGTCAAAATGTATCGTCAAGTATACCTTAATGAAAATGATCAAAACATGCAATGTATTCTCTGGCGAAATGATAACAATCAACCCGTTGAAATCTACCGTCTTAATACCGTAACTTATGGAACAACTTCAGCGTCTTATCTGGCTATAAAAAGTATGGTCACATTAGCCCAGGAAAATAAATTACACAACCCCATAGGAGCACACCATGTGCTAAACAACTTTTATGTCGACAACTTGATGACAGGAGCTGACACAATAGAGGAGCTTCACACAATAAAAAAAAAAGCTACTACTTGAAGGCGCATTTCCATTGAGAAATGGTGCTCAAATGCGGAGGAAGTATTAGCTGATATAGATCCAGGCGATAAGGAAACAATGCTGAAGATTGATAATGATGAAGTCATTCGTGTATTAGGATTACTTTGGAATCCCTCTATTGATAATTATTCATTTAGCAGTTTTAATTCAACCATTACTAGTACTAACTTAACAAAACGCATTATTCTTTCCCAGGTTGCAAGCTTATTTGATCCTTTGGGCTTTATCAATCCTGTTGTTGTGAATGCCAAGTTATTCTTACGCCATCTCTGGACAAAGGGTTTTGACTGGGATGAAAGTCTACCACAAGATCTTCACTATCAAGTATCAAGTATGAGAGCTTATGGAGCTTGCATTTACTTTCGAAGTTTATGTTCAGATGGAACTGTAAACACCCAGTTGGTGTGTGCTAAATCAAAGGTAGCACCAATCTTGTGTGAATCCTTAGCACGACTGGAACTCTGTGGAGCATTATTGCTTGCAGAATTAATTCAAAGAGTTAAATTAGCTATCAACATTGATAATGAATCAACTTTTTGCTGGACTGATTCAACTATTGCACTTTCATGGATCACATCTACAGCAAATCAATGGAGCATTTTCGTTTCAAATAGAATCTCTAAAATTCAACAGCTAACTAAAGGTGAGTCATGGAATCATGTTCCATCAAAGTTCAATCCCGCAGACATTATTTCTCGTGGATGTCTTCCTGAAGAATTACTAAAAAACAAACTGTGGTTCAATGGTCCCCAATTATTGGAACTAGAAGGAAACTTGTGGCCGCACCTGGAGATTCGAATTTCAAATGACTGCCCTGAACAAAAAAGACAAAAATTGGTCTTTCTAGCAAACAATAATAATCATGAAGTCACTGATCTTACTTTAAATTGTAAATTTTTAAATTCATACTTTCGTTTAATTTTAGTATTTTGCTATGTTCGCCGTTGGAGGTCAAAAGCAATTGATAGAACAATGAAAATATTATCAAGAGAGATAGATGAGCCGAAAAGGCTGTAATTTGGAACATACAAATGGTGTATTTTAAGAAGGAAATAAAGGTTCTTTCTCAAGGACGAGAAATTACTGAAAGCAACATGCTTCGACTTGGATTGTTTCTAGACGATCAAGGGATACTTCGTGTAGGAGGACGTTTACGTAACTCTTCAATTATTGCATAATGCACCACATAAGCATGGTGCTAAATGCACCGTGGTGCATTGTACACCTAGACGTTTTTTGTGAACTAAAGCTTTTATATTTTTGTTAAAGATGCCACGGAAGCCAGTTTTGCAGAACAAGAAGATCAGATAAGTGCAGCACTAAGAAGTATCGAGGGTGGAATGTCAATCCGAGGGGCTGCAAAATAACTTAGTCTTTCATGTTAACAGTTCGAAGATACTATTTTAAACTAAATTATTGTCCAGCTTCAACTAGTTTAACATCAACTTATAGCCATAGGCAGTTTTATTCATATCAGCAGGAAGATGCACTGAAATCCTATATAACCCACTGCGCAAATATATTTTATGGTATCACGGCCACCGAATGCCGCAAATTGGTTTTTCAACTTGCGTCCATAAATGAGATGTCAAATATTCCACCAAGTTGGAAAATACACTCAATGGCTGGCTTGGATTGGCTGCGGGGCTTCCGGGGAAGGCACCCTGAGCTGTCGCTTAAAAAACCAGAAGCATGCAGCTTAGCACGAGCCACATCTTTTAATAAGAATTCAGTGCATGTATTTTTTGACAATCTGTTCAAAGTTCTTCAAAGGCACCCCGAGTTTTCCGATGGGACACGAATTTTCAACTTGGACGAAAATGCGACAACAACTGTTCAGAAACCACAAAAGGTACTTGCGCCAAAAAATACCAAACATTTATCCAGAGTAACAAGTGGGGAGAGAGTTCTAGTGGCACTGCTTAACCTCCAATCATAGTGTTCGCACGGAAGAACTTTAAAAGCCATATGCTTAAAGGAGCACCACCAGGATCCTTGGGATTGGCTTCACCCTCCGGCTGGATGAACTCTGAACTGTTTTTGGAGGTAAAGAAGCATTTCGTAAAACACACAAATAGCAGCAAAACTAACCCGAGCTTACAATTCTAACTTTTCATCCACACACAACTTCTAAGATGCAGCCTTTAGACGTTGGTGTGTTCGGCCCCTTCAAAAAAATTTACAACTGCGAAATGCACTCGTTTATGCTTCGTATGCCAGGACAGCCAATAACCATCTACCATCTAGCCGAAATAATCGGAAAATCCTTTAACAGAGCTATGACAGCAGTGAATATTATAAGCGCATTTAAAAAACAGGGATTTTTTCTTTTGATAGAAACGTTTTTACAGATGAACATTTTTTGCCAAGTTCTGTAATCCAGATCCTTCAGCCTTGACCAATTTGGAAGTAGCTCCTTTGGACCATCAAGAAATTGCAATTCCTGCTGGCGCAAACGCTGGTGACTAGTCAAACGCAACTACAACTTCTATTGAAAATACAACAGAGCAGCAACTTCCACAAATTATCGAAAGAGAACCCCAACCTCATTACAGCAAAGCTAAACCTTTCTTGAGTCCGTTTAATTTAAGACAGCCAATTAAAGCGGGCCCCGTAAGAACACTAGGAAACGTACCGCATTGCAGAAATCTCCGTAAACTTTCGTTTGTTCATTTAAAACTGTTTAGAACGACCAATTCTCAATTTTTCAAAAACATCTTTCTTCGCGTTAATAATGATTTAAAAAAAATTTGTTCAGTTAAGAAAATCACGTACTTAAAAAACTTGGCTAAGAAATTGGAAAACTGGAACGACCAATTCTCAATTTTTCAAAAACATCTTTCTTCGCGTTAATAATGATTTAAAAAAAAATGCTCAGTTAAGAAAATCAGCAATTTAAAAAACTTGGCTAAGAAATTTGAAAACTGCACAAACTCAAAGATATTTTGGGAGACAGTGCGCGAACTTAGTGGGCGCAATCGGGTATGAGGGTCTCTTTAGAAGCTGAGACGTTAGTAGCTCATTTTAAAACTCTACTCTCAGTTGATGAAGACCTTCATACCTTTGATTAAGCACTACCTGATACTAGAGTCAACGCGCTGGATTTAGAATTCTCATTGCCCGAATTGGAAGGAACGCTCCAAAAAATGAAAAATAGCAAGACTCCTGGCCCAGACGGCATACCAGTCTAGTTTTTAAAAAAACAGCAATAATGATTTCAAAAACTACCTCATGTCCTTTTATAACAAGTTGTGCAATGATGGATAACGTTTAAACGAATCTGTAATTTTTGCCATTTTTTTAAAAGGTGATGATAGATAAAATTGTTAAATACAATATTTTCCGTTACAATTGAATAACATTTAAATTTGGTAATAAAAGTGTTTTGGCGGTGGCGATGCCGTCTGCCAGATTGACTATGCCTTTTCAAATTGTGTACAAAGAAAATGTTTATTATTTAACAAAATGTAAATGAACAATTGCAAAAATTATATAAATATGCAAATAGGGCTTTCAGTTTAGCTAAAACAAAAATAAATTACTTAATTAATAATACATAATTTTTTGGACATATGGATTAACAGCTTTTAATTTGGCAAAAACAAAAATAAAAATAAAATTGAGTAAAACTTGGTTTCAAGATTACAAAAAAAAAGAGCTTTTAGTTTGGCTAAAACAAAAATACGGGTTTTTTGAACCCATTAATTTAAGCATTATGTACAGACTTTTAGTTTAGTTAAAACAAAAATGTTAGTTATTTAAAATAACAATAATAAAAAAAATAGATAATATACAACAATAATATACTAGTAATTATAAAAACATGATATATAATTGTACTGTTTTTAATTTAAGTATTAAGAAAATTCTGTTATAATCATTTCTCTGTAACAGATGGATTTTTCAAGATAAATGGTTAGGTTTTTCCAATTTTCACCGTTTAAAATTGTTAACGTTTGCTCCATAGTTAGAGTTGGTTTCCCGAAGTAGAGGACTCTAAGTTCTTTATAGACTGCGCAAATTGATAAAAAATGAAAAGTATCTTCTTTTGAATTCAAATTATAAAGGGTGCAATGTGTAGTGGGTGAACCCTTATAGGGTGAGCCGTTTAAATTAAGTTGCTCACTTCTTGCTTTACAGATTAAATAAATTTCCCTTGTACTGTATTCATCACTAAAATAGTTATTTAAAATATTATGATTTAAATCGGGGTAAATGACTCTGTTGATTGAAGATGACATTTTTTGTAAATTTTCATTACGCTGGTAGATGTCGACAGCCTGTAATAACCCGTAGAGTTGTTCTTTTAGCAAGATTATGTTAGTATATTGGAAATTTAGCTCAATTCCACACTTCGTTGCCCATTCTCTCCAAGGTGATGCTAACGTTGCGGAAAATTATAGAGGTATTTCAATTCTAAATTCAATAAGAAAAACTTTAACTACAATCCTATATGAAAGGCTCACAAAATGGATTGAAAATAACAGTCTTTCAAGCATTCTTTAAAGCTGCATTTGATAAAGTCAATAGACAAGCTTTAATTTACAAACTCTCTTGTCTTGGTTTGTCACGAAAGTTTCTCCAAGTGTATGCAAGTTTTATTTCGTCAACAAATGGAAGGGTATGGGACGGTATGTGTTTCGACGAGACTTCGATTTTTAAAAAATTATAAAAACAAAATAATAATAAAAATATGAATTTTAAAAATACCAGTATTTGAATTATACAACTGGTATAACATTAGAATTTGGCGCCCTTCCGGCCATATTTAATTTAAGAAAAGAAGAAGAAGAAAATGAAAGAAATAAAATCATTCCATACGAACAATTCAATACGCACGGTCTTTTCTTTTTTTCGCTCCTTTTTTCTCGTCGTTTTTAAACGAATTTTAAAAGTAAATTTAGATTCGAAATAAGAATCAATTTGTAAAAAATATTACAAATTTTTCAGTATGAAATTTTCAAATCGATTTGAAACAACTTCAGGTGTTCCTCAAGATTGTATCCTCAGCCCATTATTATTTGCCCTGTTCATAGATGATGTCGGCGATCTTCTTCCGGGTGGAGTTGATTTTGCTAACATTTTAATCAAAGTCCTGTTGTACGCGGACGATCAAGTTATGCTTGCTGATAATCCCTTCATGCTACAAATGCAAATAAACCGTCTAAGTTCATTTTGCGAGTCTTGGGGCTTGTCCTCTTGACACCCAAATTTGATTCACAAAATCATTTTAAGAAAATTACTTCGAGTGAATGCTTTCCCGTTTAAAGACTGGAACGAACTAGCTTACTCTAACGAAACAAGCTTAAACTTATCCGAAACTAATGTGACCGATTTGCAGGCTCAGTTTGATGATGTGAAGGTGGATCACAAAATGTTTCTGGATAATCTTTCCAGAGCATCTTCATATACTTCAAGAGCTTTTTATAGTCATTTAAATCACCAACTGCCCTCAGAAGTTGCTTACTTTAGTAATGAATTTTCAGCCTCGGTTATAAGTATTATTTTTAGAGCAAGAGTTGAAAGTAACGGAAGAGTGAATGAAGATATTTACCATTTCGTTGCTGCTTGTCCTATTCTACAAGAAATTCGTCGGTTGCATTTTCGGGAAAGTTTTATATCCTTGGAAAAACTTTTTGAAATATTAAATGGAGCAATGGGCTGGCGTAATAGTTTCACATATTAAACCTTGTCGATTACACACTTATTGCAGTTTAAACCAAATTGTATACCTTACAATTTATTGCTTTGTTGCTGATCATACAAAATTTGATATTATTTCTTTTGTGTTTCAAATCACTTTAAAATTGATAATATTTAAAAAAAAAAATAATCATAACTGAACTTTTTTTATTAATTCCTTTATTTTTAAATCATATATGAAATGTCATCTCAGGCAGACGGCAGTATTGCCATGTGCTTATTCTTAAGTATAAAAATTTGTAAACTTTGTGATGAAAAAATAAAGAATTTATCTATCTATCTCTATCTCTATAAAAGAAAACAACTCAACTCCACCAAATATCTACTCATCAACACAACACACTGCGCCTACAGCCAACACATACTACAAAAAGAAACCATACATAAAATTGTTATATTAAACAAAAACAAACATGATCAGAAACTTATGTATGTACATACATTACATATGCATACAGGTACGGTTAAACAGAAACAAAACTACCACCGTCGCGTCGCGGCTCTGCTATTGCACAAACAATACTCGTCAAAATAACAACAGACTTATTTTTACAAATAAATTACACAAATTCACAAATATTTAAGCATAATTTTTAATAATTGTACATATATTGGAACAATTATTTAAAGATACAAAATTGTTTAAAAGAAATTTCTTGCCTGATGAAGAATGTAAACAAACTCGAAGCGATGCGCTGAAACAACTTCTTTTATTGACTATGGAATGGACCTATATAGCTCACAAGAATGTATGTGTATCAATCAATAATTATACGATGATCACTTATTAATTAAATAACAAAACAACAACACAAATTAGTTCTAAACAATGAAATAAAAATTTTCCCGACTGTGGTGCAAAAGTAAACTAAATTAAAATATTGAACACACAAACAGAACGAACATCTACATCATTACAATTTTGCAATTCTCAATGGCGAAGCGCGAAGACGAACTAAACTGAACTGAAACAGGCATAATGACATTTGGCGTTCGAGTCTCGAGTATATTTTATCATCTGTCAGCCTGTCGCACTTTGCAGCACAGGGATGTGCAGCGGATCTTATTAACGTTTCATAAGAGTTTTACATGATAATTTTTTGAAGAAGCTTTAATAAAATTATAATTCATATCGATATCTCGTTTAAACTATACAATTCGGTTCATATTTATAACCCACTTTAAAAATCTTGAATTCAATTTTAACAGTTTAAAAAAAAGAGGCTGGGATGCGACCCACACTGATAACTTCCCATCCCGTCTGTCGATTTGTCTTGCTTAAAAGTTTGTCTATATGTACTAGTATCAATTTTTACCAAATTTCCGTACTAGTTTTTGTAGATTTTATTTGTTATGAAAAAACGGACTGTTGGATTTTAATATAAAAATTACTGAATATCGAAAACAATATTTTCTGTAAAATAAAATAAGTTTGAAGCCAATATTTTTTATTTTTGAAAAGCTATTTGAGTCGAAAGTAAATTTTTACCAAGTTTTAGTATTGTTTTTTTTAGAGTTTTATTTTTATCAATTCGATTTTTTTTTAAATTTTACCGAATGTTGAAAACAATATTTTTTATAACATAAAATTAGCTTGAAGCCAATATTTAAAATTTTTGAAAAGATATCTAAGTCGATAATCAATTTTTACCAACTTTTAATAATTTTTGTTTAGGTTTTCATTTTTTGTAAAAAAACTTTCAATTCGATTTTTCTCAAAATTTGTCCTAATATGGAAAACAATATTTCTTATAAGTAAAAACTAGTTTGAAGCTAATATCTCAAATTTTTAAAAAGATATTTGAGTCGAAAATCATTTTTTACCAACTTTTGTTAATTTTGTTTTCTGTTTTTAATTTTTTGTAAAAAAACTGTCAATTAGATTTTTCTCAAAATTGTATCAAATGTCAAACACATTATTAGTCCTTGCACAAAATTTTAACTTCCCATAGGAAATTATTGTAATGGGTCCGATTTGTCAAATTGAAAATTTTGACATTTCTCGACGTATCAAGGTCCCTAGAGTCGAAATAGAAGATTTTTAGAAAGATGTCTGTGTGTGCGTGCGTGTGTACGTACGTTCGTACGTTCGTACGTCCGTACGTTCGCGACGTGTTTTTCGTCGTCCATAGATTAAGAACCATAAAAGATATCGACTTCAAATAAATTATGTTATACAGATAATAAGGCAGAAAGATGCAGAAAGGGCTCTCAAGAAAATTGCGTGGGTGCTGTTTTTACCAAAGCAGTTTGAAAAAAAGGTGAACATTTTGGTTAACCTTAAATATCTTACGAACCAAAAACGCTAGAGACTTCAAATAAATTGTATATAATATATTGTAACGTGATACCAAACAGGTATATTTCTTGAAAAAAATCAATATAACGGTATTTTTTATAAATCAATAAAACTGACAAAAAAAATTGTCACCTCCAAAATTTTACGACTGAAATATGATTTCATCTCTAAAACGATTTTGTGCAACGAAGAATAATGTTTTTGACATCTGATAAAATTTTGAGAAAAATCTAATTGACAGTGTTTTTTACAAAAAATAAAAACCTAAAAAAAATGTATAAAAGTTGGTAAAAATTGATTTTCGACTCAAATATCTTTTCAAAACTTTGAGATATTTTCTTTAATTTACTTTTATATTTCAAAACATCTTGTTGTCAACATTCAGTTAAAGTTTAAAAAAAAATTGATTTGACAGTTATTGTACAAAAAATTAAAAACCGAAAAAAAAATTAACATAAGTTCGTAAAAAATGATTTTCGACTCAAATATCGTTTAAAAACTTTGAGATAATAGGTCTTTCTAATTTTTTCTTATAAGAAATATTGTTTTCCACATTTGGTAAAATTTTTACAAAATTCGAATTGACATTTTTTTTCCCAAAAATAAAACTTTAAAAAAAAAAACAATACTAGAACTTGGTAAAAATCTACTTTCGGCTCAAATAGCTTTTCAAAAATTAAAAATATTGGCTTCAAACTTATTTTATTTCAGAGAAAATATTGATTTCAATATTCAGTAATTTTTATATAAAAATCCAACTGTCCGTTTTTTTCATAAAAAATAAAATCTACAAAAAATAGTGCGCAAAATTCATAAAAATACATAATATAGACAAACTTTTAAGCAAGACAAATTGACAGACGGGATGGGAAGTTATCAGTGTGGGTCGCATCCCAGCCTCTTTTTTTTGGAGATGAAATCATATTTTAGTCGTACATTTTTTTGTGATTTATAAAAAAACCCGTTAAATGAATTTTTTTCAAAAAATATATTTCTTTGATATCACGTTACAATATATTATATAAATTTTAATTCAAGTCTCTAGCGTTTTTGGTTCAAATGATATTTAGGGTTAACCAAGATTTGCACCTTTTTTTCAAACTGCTATGGTAAAAAACCACCGACGCAATTTTCTTGAGAGCCCTCTCTGCATCTTTTTGCCTTTATTTATTTGAAATCGATTTCTCTTCTGAACGAACGTACGTACACACGCACGCACAGACATCTTTCTAAACATCTTTTTTTTTTACTCTAGGGACCTTGAAACGTCGAGAAATGTCTAAATTTTCAATTTGACAAATCGGACCCATTACAAAATAATAGGGAATACGAGTTATGGTCATGGCAGTTAATTCAAACAACAAGTTAATTTCAATACGAAAATATTAAAATTCAAGTGTTTCAAATGTAAAACCCATAGCTTCAACAGTTAATAAAACTAAATGAAAAACGGAAACTACTAATTTATTTGAGAACCTTTGGCACGAAAAAGTCAAAAACTCTTTCTCTCATTGAATTAAACAAGTAATCCAAGTGTTCTGGCTCTATTTTCAGCCATTCTTCACGAAAGCGTGTTTAAGCTCTCTAGGCCTTTCCTTCCGCGTATATTCTCCTGACAAGAACTACCTTAAGATTTACAATAGGGTTTACATCCGGATAGCATGTGGGCCAATTCATTACATCAATAGTATTTATTCCCAACCAATACATTTTTTCTCTGCTGGTATGGATTCTAACATTATCCAGCTGAAAAATCCAAGATATCTCATTATTATCTGCGAAAAAAGGTACTAAACCCCTTTGAAGAGAATGCACCCCACATCATCACCGCGCCGCCATCAAAATTTCGCCTATAGAAATATTTCGGTTCCTTTCGTAAGTCACACCAATAAGAGTGCACACCATCAGGACCATCTAAAGAAAGAAAGAAAAAGAAAGCGTATGTAGATAAATGAAAAAAAAACACGTTAATGAAGATTTAACAACAACTTTCAATTCAAAAGTACAGATGTCCAATTAGTGTCCATATTGTTCTTGGCGAACTATAGCGTGCCTGATTCATTTTAAACCGACACAAGTTTCGATTTCGCTGAATAGCTCTCCAAACCATGTTTTTGACACTCTTGTCTGAATGAGCGCTGCTAATTTGGCGCAACTACAGTTAAATTGCTGCCGGCGCGACCGATTATTCGCTCCTTGAAGTCATGGAGTTTCTTTTTCTTCCTGATCGTGTCACATAACTTTCTGAATTTTCAAAAAAAAAATTAGCAATAACACGACGAATTTTGCTGATTCTCCTATAAATTGCACTGATGCTCACATTCTCTTCATTTAGATTTTTAAAATTTTACCTTTTTTGACTTCAGAAAGTACCTTACCGCGCGGCATATTTCGCAAAAAATAGTCTTAAATGATTGAGCCCAAACACTGAACTGCATGTTAATAGGGAGCATTGTTAAGTGGGTAATAAATATGAACCACATCAAATCGTAGTAGAACCGCAGTCGATGCTGAGAATATGGAAAGATCACTTCTCCAAATTATATGACGGCGATGACGAACCGAATTCCGCTGTAAGGGAGATATAACCACTCAACCTCGGCGACGCAGATCAACAATTCCGCCTACCCGACCTTGACGAAGTGAAGATAGCTATATCTAAACTTAAGTCAAACAAAGCTGCTGGAGCTGACGGCATCGCTGCCGAACTATTCAAAACAGCAGACGATGACTTGGTAGGGAGCATGCACCAACTCATCTGCAAAATATGGTCGGAAGAAAGAATGCCCGAGTGGAATCTCAGCATAGTGTGCCCGGTACATAAGAAAGGAGACCCTCTTAACTGCGCCAACTACCGAGGCATTAGTCTCCTTAACATTGGGTATAAGATCCTCTCTGCCGTATTATGTGAACGTCTGAAGCCATTCGTCAACAACCTGATTGGTCCTTAACAGTGTGGCTTCAGACCAGGAAAGTCCACTATCGACCAAATATTCACACTACGGCAGATCTTGGAAAAAACCCAGGAGCTTCAAATCGATACCCACCATCTCTTTATCGATTTTAAAGCCGCATCTATAGAGAAGAGCTCTACAGAGCAATGTCTAGTTCTGGCATCCATGTCAAACTTATCCGTTTGTGCAGAATGACGATGGAGAATGCACGCTGCTCTATCAAGGTCGGAAAAGATCTCACCGATGCATTTGATGTCAAAAAAGGTTTTAGACAAAGCGATGCACTGTCATGCGACTTCTTCATCATCGTTCTGGAAAGAATTGTGCAAAACTCAACCGTGAACACTAGAGGCACAATCTTCCAAAGGTCCATCCAATTACTCGGATAGGCAGATGATATTGACATAATTGGAAGATCAAAGCGTTTGTCAGTGGGGCGTTTTTGAGCATTGCGACGGAAGCGAAGAAGATGGGTTTAGTGGTCAATGAGGGCAAGACCAAGTATATGCTGTCATCCAAAAAGGACATTGAACGACGACGTCTTGGACAAAACGTCACTATGGTCAGCTATAACTTTGAGGTAGTTAAGGACTTTGTCTACCTAGGCACTGCTATTAACACAGACAACGACACCAGCGCTGAGAAGTTAAGTCCTCTCTCGAGCATGTAAAATAACCATCTATAAGACACTCATCATCCCGGCTCTCATTTATGGCACTGAGGCCTGGACCCTGACAAAGAAAGATGAGAGGGTCTTAGGATGCTTGGAGAGAAAATTTGTACAGGCTGTACAGCGACACTGACCGAGTTAGCAGAATTATTGCTTAGATGGCTAGGTCATGTAGAGCGAATGGACATCAACGCTCCAGCCCGGAAGGTCTTCGAATCCAATCCCGAGGGACGACGCAGTAGAGGAAGACCGCGACTCAGGTGGCGCACCCAGGTGGGAGAGGACCTCAACCAACTGGGCGTGCGAAACTAGTGACAGCTAGCTAGGGACCGAGCTGGCTGGAGACGCATGTTGGTTGAGGCCCAGGTCCGCCTGGACTGTAGCGCCACCTTAAGTAAGTAGTACATCAAATCGACCGAACAACTTAGCTCAGTTCCAATATAACGGAATTCTCTTGAGAGAAAAATCAAGCAAGAAATTGCGGTACTATCGCACAATCGAAGACTAACGATTTCACTTGTAAATTTTCCCTTTGTTTTTTAGAGTTTTTGTCAATTTCACTGGAGGTTAAATCTCAAATGGAAAAGTGAGTTATAGTTATGAAACGCACTGACCATTTAAGAAGCGTAAGTAAAACACATTGGGCCTTACCAATAATCAAATTTAGTGACGACTTAAATATTTAAGTGGACTGCTGTCATTCTGACAGAACAAAAGAAATGTTTCATATGTTTCTTTTATCTGTTGCAAATTTCGTCGTTTTCTATGACAGTGGAGAGTAAACTCAACGATGGAAAAACACTCAAAACTTAATTTGAAGCTTGGCAGAGCATTAGGAAATGTTCAATGCCACTGGCTATTGCTTCACAGCCAAACAAATAAGAGAGCAATGGAATCGGCTAAAAAAGAACCTTCTCAGATCTGTTTGGCAACAAATGTAGTAGATAATGTAATAGAGCACAGTTTAGTGAAAGACGTGTTTAATTTGGTCATTGGTTAACACACAAATAAACTCGTCTCTAAAGTTTAACGAGGCGTGTATCTAAACGCTTAATACTCAATAATTCTTATATACATAATTAAATATTTTCTTTTTCATGATAAAGTTTGACCGTTGATATTATGTGTGAAACACCACATCATTTAAATGACCACCACAGGAATTACCCGTGTTTTGTTGGAAAGTCTATTAATAGTATAGTAGTATTTTACACGAATAACTAAAACAATGTCCATAGTATGAATAACACCGATAAAAGTTACAGTAGATTCTTACTATGGATAGGTTTTTGACATTTATACGAGTCTCGAATGGATCCTATTTGACTTTATTCTTAAATGTTGACATCACATGTTAATGTAGCAGTCTACGAACGAACCCCCTCCTTGAAGCAATTGTTAAATTAACTTTTTTTTTTAGAATCTCAATTTCCAGATGTTTTCTTAACATTTGTTATTGAAAATTGTCCATTTTATTAGTGTTAGTTACTTTTTTTTTCTAAGTTAATTTTAACTTTTGATTTTTACAAAACTTTCTTACACTTATTGTTGCAATCATCGATTCTTTAGATCTTTTGAAACGAGAAATTACGTGGCCAGGGAATGTCTTTTGGAATAAAGCCACATAAGCTCGAATTGTGTGGCATGCGGTTTGAAACCACATATTCTACAAGTCCCATTTGATGTATCTACGGCGTTGTGAATTCTCAGCTGGCTTCAGTTGTTATGTGCGCTAGACTTTATATGGATGTAGGTGTAGATCCAAAAGCGAAATAAGCCATAACGTGCAGTAAGAAAGTTCTTATTCTTAAGAACTACGTGAAATTAACACATACGGGTCTTCGGTAGCACTTTCACTTAATAGTTAAACAGATGTCGAATTCCGGTCTCGTACTTTTGAAACCCCAAAATGGATTCACCGTTATAAATAAAGTCTAAAGGCTCAACTATAATAGGCCAAAGCAAACATAAGCTTATGTCAAAAAAAAACCAACGAAAATTCACTTAAGTTTGTGGAATTACTGCGGATAGCCATAATGGAATTTTGTTAACGTATCTACACGCCAGATTTTACTTATGCGGCGAGCGACTGGGATCGCTCTTGCTTAAGTTTGCTTAAGCTAACGAAACTGTCAAAAATTGAACGAAACGGAGCTAGACTCCATTATGTTCACTCGTATTGAGATTCCCTGTATTCGCACGTTTATTTATGGGCGCATAAGCTAGCTTACGCCTATTACAGTTGGGCCTTAAGTTTCATAGCTATCGTCAAATATATACACTGGGTGATATATTTTCTTCTGGTTGTTGTATGGGTCCGACTTGTTGAAAATAATAAGGCAGAAAGATGCAGAAAAGGCTCTCAAGAAAATTGCATGGTTGGTTTTTTTTACCATAGCAGTTAAAATAAAAGGTGAACAATTTCGTTAACCCTAAATATTAAAAATTAACGTTTTTTTTAATCAAAAAAGAAACTGGAAAAAAATGTCACCACGAAAATTTTACGAGAACAAAATGATTTTATCTCCAAATCAATTTTGTGCAACGAAAAATAACGTTTTTAACTTACTTACTTACTTAAGGTGGCACTACAGTCCGGGACGGACCTGGGTCTCAACCAACATGCGTCTCCAGCCAGCTCGGTCCCTAGCTAGCTGTCTCCAGCGCACGCCAAAGTTGGTTGAGGTCCTCTCCCACCTTGGTGCGCCACCTGAGTCGCGGTCTTCCTCTACTGCGCCGTCCCTCGGGATTGGATTCGAAGTCCTTCCGGGCTGAAGCGTTGATGTCCATCCGCTCTACATGACCTAGCCATCTAAGCCGTTGGACTTTAATTCTGCTAACTCGGTCAGTGTCGCTGTACAGCCCGTACAGTTCGTCGTTATATCTTCTCCTCTATTCTCCTATCTATGCGTACGGGACCGAAAATCACCTAAAGAATTTTTCTCTCGAAGCATCTTAAGACGCTCTCATCTTTCTTTGACAGGATCCAGGCCTCAGCGCCATAAATGAGAACCGGGATGATGAGTGTCTTATGAGTCCAAAGAAGCAACGATTTGCTTCGTTTGATTTCAGCGCTGGTGTCGTTGTCTGTGTTAATAGCGGTGCCTAGGTAGACAAAGTCCTTAACAACCTCAAAGTAATAGCTATCAATGGTGACGTTTTGTCCAACACGTCGTTGTTCAGTGTAATTTTTTGATGACAACTTCTTCGCTTCCTACGCAATGCTCAGAAGCGCTCTACTGACATCACGCTTTGATCTTCCAATTATGTCAATATCATCTGCGTATCCGAGTAATTGGATGGACATTTGGAAGATTGTGCCTCTAGTGTTGACAGTTGCGTTTTGCACAATTCTTTACAGAACGATGTTGAAGAAGTCGCATGACAGTGCATCGCCTTGTCTAAAACCTTTTTTGACATCAAATGCATCGGTAAGATCTTTTCCGACCTTGATAGAGGAGCGAGCATTCTCCATCGTCATTCTGCACAAACTGATAAGTTTGACAGGGATGCCAAAACTAGACATTGCTCGGTAGAGCTCTTCCCTATAGATGCTATCATACGCGGCTTTAAAATCTATAAAGAGATGTTGGTTATCGATTTGAAGCTCCTGGGTTTTTTCCAAGATCTGCCGTAGTGTGAATATTTGGTCGATAGTGGACTTTCCTGGTCTGAAGCCACACTGATAAGGACCCATCAAGTTGTTGACAAACGGCTTCAGACGTTCACATAATACGGCAGAGAGGATCTTATACCCAATGTTAAGGAGACTAACGCCTCGGTAGTTGGCGCAGTTAAGAGGGTCTCCTTTCTTATGTACCGGGCACACTATGCTGAGATTCCACTCATCGGGCATGCTTTCTTCCGACCATATTTTGCAGATGAGTTGGTGCTTCGTCGAGGTCGGGTAGGCGGAATTGTTGATCTGCGTCGCCGAGGTTGAGTGGTTCTATCTCCCTTACAGCGGAATTCGGTTCGTCATCGCCCTTATATAATTTGGAGAAGTGATCTTTCCATATTTTCAGCACCGACTGCGGTTCTACTACGATGTTCCCCTGATCGTCTTTCCAGGCTTCGGTTCGTGGCTGATAACCTTGGGAGGTTTTTTTTTTACCTTTTGGTAAAATTTACGAAGCTTATTCCTGTTGTGTCATCCCTCCATCTCCTCGATCTAAGAAGCCGGTGTTCCTCTCTCCTCTTCTGCTCGTAGAGCTCGCGAGCAGCTCTAGTCCTTTTGTGCATCGCCGTTTTGCATGCCTGTTGTTTTGCTGCGTGCGCTTGCCGGCATTCGTCGTCAAACCGGGGATTTCGCTGTGGTGGCCGTGTGAAACCTAGTACTTCAGAGGCGGCATCTCTGATGGCTGCAAGGCAATGTTGCCACTGGTTTTCAATGCTTAATGCAGGAAGCATAGGACTCCTTAAGAGGTTATTAGAGACTCGATCGAAAAAGGACATGGCAGTCTCTTGCGATTGTAGCTGTCTACGTCGAATCTTCTCACAGTACTTCCTTGTTTTGGCTTGAATCGGGATATAAGAAGACATACCTTGGCTACAACGAGGTAGTGGTCCGAGGCAATGTTATATCCTGTATACTGGAGAAGTGTCGTGCGTCGATCGCAATGTGGTCAATCTTCAAATTAATTCGGACTCGAAATCAGCACTAGAAATTAATTCCAAAATGTGTTTTCTAAAATGTGCTTTCTCAAATTAACCGTTCGGCTTAAAATAGTAGGTCCCCTTCATCTTTGACCAACAATACTCTTTTTTATAGTTAAGAGTTGTAAGTCACTAGGTCCTAGTTCTTAATGGACAGTTGCGCCACCCAATTTATTTATATTTTAAAAACCTGGTGTCATAACAAATTATAAGGCACCATTCAAATTCGGCACACAACTTAATCCTTAAAGTAGGTATTGTAATTTTTGTGGGACAGAACAAAAAACGTTAATCTGTCATCCCGGTATCAAATTATTGATGTCTTATAAAATATAACTCTGCTTCGTCTTTTTTTTCGTATCGGTCTTCGAAGACTTTGAAATTTCACGTCGCTTGCGGCTTATCGTTAAGTTTTTATTGTGATATAATTTATCAGCATTTAAAAGCTGTGATATCTTTTATTCAAGAAAACGACATCAGTAATGTGATTTTGAAGAAGTGAATTATAAATGTGAATGAAGAAGTCTCCAATTTAACAGCTATCGCCACCAGAAATTAAGTGCTGCTCATTCATTTTGATAAATGTCTGATGAATGTCAGTTGAAGCCATCCCACGTACACTACGTAGTCTATACGGTGTACACATACATATATATTATATAGAAGAATATGTGAAACCTCATAATGTCATTCTCAGGCACACTGTTCATTTTGTTAGAATTCTTATGCTCTAGTATTTTAGGGGGCTTCAAAACGTGAATGTTATTTCGCCCAAAAAGCAAACCCATCATTTACGTCCGCCCAGCATTATACTGGCTCACAGCTACAGCCATCAACAGTAAAGCCTTATATACGAGTATATCACCATTCACCGCACATCTAAGCATCAGTAGGTTAGGTTTTTAGGTACCTACTCTGGAACCGTCATCATCATTTTACTCCTTGGAAGGATAATGTTTTTCTTTTTTCGTTTTTATTATTATTTTTACTTACCGATCCAAGGATGATTTTGATGGGACTACGTGAATAAAGTGAAGCTTCTATATAATCATGAAATAGAACTCTTATAAAATTCGTCTTTACTCTATATATTGTAGGTTAGGTATGGTTTGGTGTATTGGTTCTTAGCTGAGGCATATTACTATTTTTATTTTTCATATGGTTACATGTAATCGTAGCTTTATGTCGAATTTCTGTACTTTTTAGGGAGCAGCCTTAGAACATTTTGTGTGTGCTGTTTTTCAATGTAAGGTATTGTATAATTTATAATTCGGTGATAAGAAATGGCAGGTTAGCATCACAAATAAGAAAATCAAAAGGAGCATTCTGAGTTTGTGTAGCCATATATTTCTCAAGGCTGAATTTTAATAGATTTTCCGGTGGTAAGCAGTCGGAATTCTTAAGAAACTTACCTTATATAATAATATGATAGAGCCAGCCAAAACTCACAATCCATACCAATCAGTGACTTATTCGCAGGTTTGTCAGAGAATGCAATCATTTGCGAATGTATTCTTTAATTTATTGCACTTATTGAAATCATTAAGGTAGGTAGGTGGAAATGACGATCTCAAGGCAACCTAGCCTGAGATCCAATTAGCGCAGTAGTGCGCCGTTTTGATACCAAAAACTCGTTTGACCTGTGATTGAAAGGGAAAAATTTAAAGAGAAGCTTTATGTTAGAGCCATTTTGTCGCACTGAGAAAAAAGATTAGGTCTCTAACCTTTGTCTCAGATAGCTCATCAAGTTGGTGAAAGAATGCTTTTCCAAAGTATTTCATTCTAGTATTTGCCTAAGCATGAAATTTGCTGAAATGGATTATCGTTTCACTTTCTCTTTGGTCACTACAACTACGGTAAAAGGTGTTGTAAGAGATACTCAACTTCTCTGCATGAACTCCTATAGGCCAATGTCCGATACAAACAGCAACAATCCTGGCTATGTCTTGCCTTGGCCTGCATAGAAGATCGTTTGTACGGGTTTTATTATAGGTGGGCCATATCTTCCTAGATATAATGCAGTTGGGTAAATTGCTCCACCTTCGGTTTGATTCAGTTTGGCAGATAGAAAAGATTTTACCCTTCATAGCACCAAGAGGAATATTAACCATTTCCGCAAGTGAGCTATGAAGGGCCGATCCTTGCCTGGCTAGCTCGTCAGCCCGTTCATTTCCCACGATACCACTATGGCCCAGAACCCAGATCAGGGTCACACCGAGGTTAATATTCAGGCTCTCAAGCTCATCGCGACACTGCTGGACCAATTTAGATGAGGATATGGCCGAGTTAATGGCTTTTAAAGCTGCCTGACTGTCTGTAAAGGAAGCCGCATTTCTGTTTTGGTTTGGGTTTTGTTTAAGTATCTTACATGCTTCCCTTATTGCCAGCAGTTCAGCCTGAAAAACGCTAGGAAAGTCAGGAAGCCTTAAGGATTTAGCTAGGATTCAGAAAAGATCCCAGAACCAACTTTGCACTCCATCTTTGAGCCGTCAGTAAAGATGTCGAAACCTATTGACACGATGTCATCCTCCCAATCTTCTCTGGATGGGAAAATAACCTTATAACCCTTAAGGCTCAAAGTAGGAGTGCAGTAGTCAGTGTCTACCGAGATAATATCTGAGGGAATCAATTTCGTAGTGTAGCTGTGACCATAAGGTTTTGACAACCAGCTGTTTGATTCCTTCAGCCTAATAGCGTTCGTTGCAGGAAACTATGTATTTAATAAAAAGGTCGATTGGTAAAAGATCCAAAATAACGTTTAAGGCATCCGTTGGGCAAGTACGCATGTCTCCTGTGGTGCCCACGCAAGCTGTTCTCTGAACCTTCTTTAGCTTATTAATGTTATAGGCTTTGCTAAGAGCAGGCCACCACACAATCGACCCAATATGTAAGATTGGACGTACTACGGCTGTGTACGTCCATAAAATTATCTTCGACTGAAGTCCCCACTTTTTGCCGAAAGTTTTGCTGCAGGCGTAAAAGGCAACACAAGCCTTCTTAACCCGTACTTCAATATTTAGTTTTCAGTTAAGTTTAGGGGCGAGTATAACTCCCAAATAGGCTACCGCCTTCACTCCACATCTCTCTTATTTAACGAGAATTGTATCCATAACCAGAAGCCATAGAAGAGGCGAAAGGAAACCACCCTGGGGTGTTCCCTAATCACCTGTTTTGTTGCGATTGTATTGCCTAGAGAGGCTCGAATCTTCCTACCACTGAGCATGGAAATAATCCATTCTCGAATAAAGTCTTCTACACCGAACTTAACGAGCGATTCCTCTATGGATTCGGTAAGGACGTTGTTAAAAGCACCTTCTATGTCTAGGAAGGAAATTGAAATTATTTTATTTTTTATACCTACATATAAAAAAGAATACTGTTTTTTCAGTCTCGCTTAACTTCGAGAAGGGCTTGACCGATTCGTGGAAATTTAAAGAACAACAATTTTGGTTTTAATTGGATGTATCCCCTGTCTTTCAGAAATCAAGTTGTGACATTCTTAAGGCAACTGAGAACATTTATTGGGCAGCTGTGTGGAACTTACCCTGCTTTTCTTCCTTCTTGTGTACGCGGAATCCACTGCATTGCTTGGCCTGCAATGTAGCCGTAACCTTTTCGAGGCATATGTCCAATCCATTGCCACTTACGCCTTCGTATAATAGGGTCTGTAGGTTCCTGGCCTGTCCATGTGAGATATTCGGCTTGGCCAAATAATTCTTCGGGTGTTGGGAAAACACCTATTCACGAAGGCTTGTGGCTTTCTTGAAATGGCTGAATAACCCTCCAGGTGCTGCACCCATAAAGAAGCATAGATTCGACATTTGTGCGAAACACTTGTAGCTTTGTTTTTAGGATTCCGATCCTGCTGAATTTTGTATTCATGGGTATATAGCTTGGTGCCTTTATTCTTTTCCCAATATGGCCTCGCCATATACATTAGGAATGAAAACCTATGTGGTTTAAATTTTCAGTAGATAAGCAAATGATTCACTACTTCTAAATTTATCGAAGCCCAAATTTGTCTGATTCCATCCAAAGAATTGTTTCGTCCTATCCTCACACTGAAATCGTTGTTACGGGCGATTTCAATGTACACAATTCTTCATGGCTTCAACATTCAGGCCAGACAACACCCGATGGAGTGTGCGCAGAAATCTTCGCTGAGTTGAACCACTTAACTCAGCTAGTCAACGAGCCCACCCGAATATCGGACGTGGTAGGCCGAGCAGAAAACACTCTTGATTTATTTCTTACCTCTGACCCTGCTAAGTACACTGTTAGTGTTCTATTTCCTCTAGGCACATCTTACCATTGTGTTATATCAGCAAATTTCTCGTGTAAGAACTTTCCAGTTAAAGAAAGAGTTCCTAAGAGAACCGTTTGGCAATACGAGAAAGCCAAATGGGACGGTCTCAATAATTATTTTAGGATCTTTAACTGGTCACTATGCTTCACGATAGTGACGTTGACGCCAGCGCTGATATGATCACAAGTTTAATTCTCCTTTGAATGAGAACTTTTTTTACCGAACAGGGTTAAAAGTATCAGACCCAAGGAAAACGCTTGGCTTGAGGCCAGCTGTAAAAAGATTTTTAGGGCCAAACAGGTAAATTTCCGTTGCTATAAGGCCAACCGTACTGAGGAAATCCGGAAAAAGTTCAAACAAGCCAGGAAAGCCTGCAACGCCCAAATTTTTACATGACCAAAAATTACGGCAAAAAATACTGAAGTGTCCCAAAGGCAGACAAAATTGTTGGTCCTTTGTAAGAAACATGACGAATTCTTCCTCTTCTTTGGTTCTTACGCTCATTGTCAATGACACTCCTTTTGTTAGCTCTTTAGAGAAAGCTAATCTCATTGCAAGGCAATTTTCCGCCAATTCTACGCTGCCAGTGAGTGTTATGACTCCGCTTGTACTTGAACGAGTTAGTGATTCTATGGGGCCAATCTTTTTTCGCACTCGTAGTGTGGCGAGAGTCCTTACACATAAATCTGCTGGTCCGGATGGTATCCCCGCTATTGTTCTGAAGAGGTGTTCTTTAACGCTGCAAAACCACTGCGTAAGCTTTTTCATCTGTCCTACTCCTCAGGTCTCGTTCCGAGCGGATGGAAAACTGCCTTTGTCCAGCTTATTCCCCAAAAAAGGCGAATCTTCCTCACCGTGTAATTACCGACCGATTGCACTTACGTTCCTTCTTTCCAAGGTGATGAAAACGCTGACTAATTATTAGCTCAAGAAATATCTTGAAGATCGAAAGCTTCTTAATGACCGGCAATGCGGCTTAGGCAGCAATAGGTCCACTGGTGATCTCATGGTTCATCTCACCGAGCAGTGGAGCAAATCTTTACATCGTTTCGGAGAGAGTAAGATTATTGAACTTGATATTTCAAAAGCATGTGATAGGGTTTGTCATCAGGCTCTCTTATCGAAAATGCGTGCTTGCGGTTTTCATGAATCCCTCCTTAATTGGATTAGTAATTACCTTTTGGATCGTTCAATACAAGTAGTATTGGATGGGTTCAAGTTTAAAAACCATAAAATAAATGCCAGGGCTCTGTTTTATCTCCAACACTCTTTCTCATTTTTATTAATGATCTCCTGTCTTCAACTTCTAATCCAATACCTACATTGTTTCGCTGACGATGGTACTCTTAGCTTTTCATATTCGTTTTCAGACTCACATCACTCTTCTTCGGATGTGAAACTGCAACGACAAAATATGATAAGCTCATTAAATTCCGACCTAAACAGCATTGTTCTATGGGGTTAAAAAAAACGCTTGATGCAAGAAATATTTCACCCCTTCTGATCTGGCTGTTATCTACAAGACTTACATACATACGTCTAAAGCTTGAGTATAACTCCCATCTCTGGGCTGGTGCTCCTGCAACTTACTTAAGCCTCTTGGATTGTATTGAACGTAGAGCATTTAAATTGATAGATGATAATATCATCATAAGTTCATTTACTTCGCTTGAACATCGTCGTAAGGTCTCTAGTCTGACATTTTGTTACCATTATTTTAACGGTTTTTGCTCTAGTGTAATAGCCAGTTGCATTCCTCCCCTTAAACAGTTCAACTTGCGCTTCTAGGAATGCTCATCGGTATACCCTCGAGCCCACCTTCCGGCGGCGTACAGCCAAATACAGAGATTCGTTCTTTAGCCGTACTGCGCGAATGTGAAATGCATTACCACACTCTGCTTTTCCTAATCATTGCAATATTCAGGAATTCAAAACCAATGTGCACCGATATCTCCTTTTAAACCCTCTCTCCTCTTCCTAGTGCTCACACTATGCCTTTGCATAATAAGGGTAGTAATATTCCCTTGAGTGTGTGTTTATCATTAAAAAAAAGCTAATACAGTTATTCCTCAAAATTTTCCAACAGCTCACGAACGCCACTTTTTCTCTGCCTATGTGGCAGATGACGTCTTGTTTGGTTCCGCCTTTGATGGAGAAGATAATTCCAAGGTATTCAAACCTCTCCCCTTTTTCCACCGGTTGCGAGGAAATATTTATTTGAGAGGATGGTCGGGTTCCGAGGCTGATCATTTTTCTTTTGCGTAATTAATTGTCAGCCCTACGACTTTTGCTCCTCTTTCTGCTCTTGTTGCCATTTGATGGAAATCCAAAATCACATGAGAGAGTAAGCAAACATCGTCTGCTGTAAATAGGATGTCAAAGTCCTTTTCATCCCTTCGCTAACTGACAAAGCTGTGCGCAGTACATTAAAATTGGCGAAAGAATACAGCCCTGCCTGACTCCACTACGGATTTCAAAATCCTCTAACAACCTACCATCGTGCAGAACGTGACACTCGGATCCATCATATATTGCCTTAATAAAAACACTTAGTTTTTCTGGAATGCCTCTCCTCCGCAAAGCTAATCAGATATACTCCCTGTTGACGCTATCAAAGGCCTTCTCAAAGTTGATGAACAGCAGGTGTGGTGGTGCTCGATATTCAATGTAGATTGCAGTGCTCAATATTGACTCGCAGGGTGTTGATATGATCAATACAGGAGGATCCAGCGCGGAATCCTGCTTGTTCTGCATCGAGTGTGGCGTCAAGGTGTTCTCTCATGCGTTCGAGTATAACTTTTGCTACTATTTTGGCAAAGGCAGGTAGATCGCAAATTTTTCTCCAGTTTTCGCACTTAGCTAGATCTTCTTTTTTTGGAAGCTTGAGGATCATTTCCTTCTTCCACTCATCGGGGAAGCTTTTGGTGATCCAGGCTTCTTGATGCCGTTATCAAGTCCTACCGATTTGTTGTTCTTAAGTGCTTTAATTGTGTCACAGATCTCATCTTTACTGGGAGGTGCGGTCGGGATTCGAGGATTAATTTGTTCGGTGTGCCAGTATGGTGGATAGCTTTAGAAAAACTATAAGCCATGAAACAATAAATTAAAAAACTTGTTTATCTTGCATATGTTTAAGCGGATCGCTTCCCACGACCCAAGTGCGGCACTGTATACCCTACCTAACTCCTGTAGATATACTTAGCAAGCCAATAGCTTCAAGTTCTGCTATTCGCCTTAAAGCTTCAAATTAGTGTGTTAATAAAAACATTGGCCAATTCGTAGTTCTCAAGTATTTACAATTAATCCCAGAGCACACCGACTACACTATCCCCCAACTGCAATTCGACAGAAACTTCAAGATTGTGTACTCCGAAGACTGAAATTAAGTCACTCATTTCGCCTTCCCTATCATTATAGCATGTTCTAGGAGAAAAAAGAAGTCATGTCCGGTCTTAAAGAAAACGTACTATCAATATCTGCTTTTATCAGATAGTCACGCTACTATCAAATCTCTAGGCTCTGTCTCTACAAACTCTATAACAGTCAGTAATACTCATTCCAAGAGATTGTAAGATGAACTCGCCAGAAATAGAACAGAACAAATGACTCTTCTAGGCGTGTTCTCAAATGACTTTTTAGAAACTGAATGGATGAGAAAGATGAGGAAACAGTTATTTACCTGCGCTGTTCATGCCATGATCTTAATCAAATACGCAAGAATTACCTAGAAGAATTCTTCTATAACGATCTCAATTATGTTAGCATAATCAGTCTTAAGTGACTCAAACTGATTTCATTGAGCTTAGAAAAAAGCCTAAAGATACATTCGGTATCATAATGGGCCAATTCAACTGTCCCAATTGTGCTTTTGGTATAGGTTGGGGGAAGTGGTGTTCAGCCGCGGTTGAAGGCTGGCCCAATGTCAGTGTAGAACGAGACTGGCTCCTCGTTGTCCATGATTATGTTATCATCAATAGTTTCCATCAGACTGAGGTACCTTGGCTCTGGATGTCGTTCCTCCGTGGTCATCGTTCTCATTAGCTGGTACGGGTGGTTGATGATGTTCCGTACGAGTCTCTTTGCTGACAAGAGTAGGTATTTGTCAAGAGGGGTTACTTCGGCTTCAGAGTAGTGATGCCTGTTCCTCTGGTGTTTCCGACGCTGCCAGTCGAAGTACAGGCCGTGTAAATTCTGAGAATCTTCCTTTCGAATACTTGAAACTCCTTCGTGGCTATCTTCGAGATTGAAAACTAGACTAGAAAGGAATAATTGATGAAGGAATGAAAGCTTCACAATGGAAGTGCGAATGCTTAAAGCACTGGCATTTGTACCTCCAGATGAATTGGAATTCACTAAAACAAAGACGCTGGCAAAGTGGTTCAAGGTCAACTACATTGGAAATTCCATATAAAGACCACGCTACAAGGCAGAGTTTTGGACAACGGGAGCCGCGTAAAGTGAGACCAGTTTCCCAAGGCCGCAAAACAGCGTTGAAGCGTGGCATAGATGCCTTAAAGTTGTGGCCAACCAAAGGCATACAGGTCTCTACAAGCTGATTGCGTATCTTTCGAAAGAATGCCTTGTAGCTTAATTGGCAGTTGGAGTTCGGAGAGGAGAAGAACCACTTGGGTGACTCCGGCTCTGATGTTCTTCATTTTTGATTTCCAGTTGTCTAGTTGTACGAAAAATTTCCTGAAAGGAAGAAAAGAAAATGAATTTTTGTTAGTGGCGTGTAGTAAGTAGATAAAGTTTATGTAAAAGGCCTTCTATAAAAACATAAATTGGGTGGCGCAACAGTCCATTTGAGAACTAGGGCCTAGTGACTGACAACTCTCAACCATTCCTGTGTGCGAGTACTGTTGTCAGGGATGGAAGGGACTTACAGTTTTAAGCCGAATCCGAATCATGCCACGGGTAGCAAGGCCTTCTATCCAAAACCTATCAAATGCTTTCTCATCATCCAGAATGCATCCGAGGGTGGGACTATGACTATTGACGGAGGTATTGATGTCATGTTGGAACTTCATCAGCGGATGTAATGTTGAGTGCTTTGCTCGAAAGCCAAACTGCATGTCAGGGATGATGAAGTTTTTACTGCAGAATTTCTTCAGTCTCCGGAGGATTACTTCTTCTAGTAATTTGCTAATATTGTTGATGAGTGATATTGGCCTTTAGTTGAATACTAGGTTGGAAGCATTTTTTTCGGGATTGTTGATGCAGTTGTAGAAAAATTTTCAGTATATAACTGGATACACCATCTGGTTCAGCTGGTTTTTTGGCTTAGAATTGCCGATGATATCTGCTACCTTCTCAAGATTGCATAGATATGGACTATCGGTAGGATCGCTTGCTGGATCAGTGTTAATGAAACTGATTATTTCCTGGTTTTACTGTAGGGTATGCTGAACTGAGGCCTCTACTTCTTGAGGGAACGTCGGATAAGTTTTTGAAGTTTTCTTCGAAGTAGTTGGCGAACGCTTCCACCTTAAACTTTCACTTTATGTATGTGTTAAAAAATATAAATGGTAAGTCTCTATATCGTATATTTCAGCTTGCACTAGATGTGAATTATATGTTGAAGAATTAAAATACTCAATTTTACAAAATGTATGATGTTGTTGGCAGTTTGGATGAGTAAAGTGTTCTCTTCTAAACACGACTCCCACATTCCGATAATTATTGATTGTAATAAAACTATTTATTTCAACTTAGTAAAAACATTTTAAGACCAAACCAAAACTTCTACCTATGAACATATCCAACCGCCTTATTCCACAGAGTTTGGAGTAAATAAAATTCTACAAAACCTTTTCTTAACAAACAACAACAAGAAAAAGACAAAAATTATTTCCTTATGTCTTAATTAAGACCACTGTCGTCATATTTCATTTCAAAATTACATTTCCATCTTTCTAACTTACATCATCATAATCAATTACTTCCCTTATGGATTTTGGCTAAGACCTAGCAACCGCCCGCCTACAGCCAAAAAACAAAACCTAATGTATGTTATAAGCATGTGGTATCAAAAGTCTTCTCTCTGGTGGCATGGATGGCAGTTGTGGGCGGCGGCGGTGCGACGCGACGGTGGCGGTAAGCGGGTGCTGTACTAGCATTGTCTTTCCACAAAAATAACGTTGTCAAGCTGCCTATTGACAACATCAGGCAATTCACACTGCTTAAGAAATCTTGTAACCGCATAACTTGGTGACAAATGCCAAGTTTCTTACATATAACTTAGCATAAACTCTCTCTCTGCTCCTTTTCCTGCTGCTGCTGCTCTCTTCTTTGTGTCAAAGTCCTGATACTTGTGCTGATGCTGATGGTGTCCCATAACACAAACATTCCCAAGACCAGACCAAACCCACATAGGTACGAAAACATTCTAATATTACTTAACTATATATAGAAAATAACATCTTTTTGACTTCGCTCCAAGGACCATGGATGATATATTCCTGGCAGCGTTTAACGCAATTCTTTAAGACAACCTCCCACTTATTGCAGGATCTGAGAACAAAAAACGTTTTAGTTAGGTATAGTCCTTTCCTTTCCTTTCCTGCTACGAAAAACATATTTCACCAGTCTCAACAATGTTAGTATTATTTTTATAGGTATATAGGCTATGAGTGTAGATGTAGCTGTAGCTATAACTACAAGATGTGGGTTATGACGTATGGAAGGATGTGTGTAAGGATGTTTGTAAGCCAAGCAACTTGGTAGTCCTGCAGTAGACCGAAAACACCCACCAGCCACAGAGCCACACAAACAATCATAAAGAGTTCACCCCATTACACGAAGGAGAACAGCTTTCGGAATTAATTATCTGCGAATTTTATTAACTTTGAGTAAACATGCTTCATTATCCTTCGCCAAAGAAATATAATGAAATTTGCTATTAAATCATTTGAGGATTGGTGTTGAGGCTGCGGCTGTGGCTTTTTGCCGAAAGATAAGTGTAAATGTATACCTACATATATTTCTGGAATATGCCATAGGATATGATGTATTATTGGAGTTAGCTTTATGCGGGAGCCGATGATGAGGAAAAGGGGCTAGAGCAGACTTTTTAGTATAGAGTATCGCATATCCTGCGTATAACTTGACTGAAGTTTCGGATATAGGAAATTCTGGTGAATGGGTATTTTTCTTGTATTGTAAAATTGTAAATTTACATAAATGAATTAGGTAGGCAAGTAAGGACCTTAGCCACCTACCTACAGTTCTGCTTCTTTATATTTATGTTTCAAAAGAGTTTTGTTACTTTGATGGAAATGGATTTCGTCTTGTTGATCCTTTAAGAATTTTAATTAGTTGATGATGGAGTGGAAGAGATTTACTAAGAAACATTTTTCTTAACAAAATCTTAAACAACTGAAAAGTTTGGTAAATATACTGCAGAAGGAGACTTTTTATCATCATCTTATTTAAGATAGATTTACGGGTCGTGATATATTTTAGGAAGGCTTTAAAAAAAAGAAATTATCTCTTTTAATGCAATTATGGGTGTGGATTGTGAAAATTTGTTGACGAGCAATTGACTGGGAGAATTTTGTTAATCTTCAAGCTCTCTTATCAAATATTTTTAGAAAAGAATAATATTAGAGAAGTAGTTCTAAGAAAAGGCGCTTGGGGCATATGCGGACTTTCCCTAAACGCTCTGTCCTGTGGGCGTATATACCAAAAGACCTTTCGAGCTGGAGCAATGGTTTTCACGCGCTATACGTGACACAGCCATCTCAGTGGTTGGCCTGTTAGCCTTCTGGCTAATTCTACTTTGCTGTTCAGTCCGTACAGGTCGTCGTTTCATCCTTCTCCTCCTCCTCCTCTTACCTTCTATGCATATCGGACCGTAGATCACACCAAGAACTTTTTTCTCGAAACTCCTCCTGTGATCGAGCGCGTTAGTGGTTCTATGGGGCCAATCTTTTTTCGAACTCGTACTGTGGCGAGAGTCCTCAAAGATCTCAAACACATAAATCTGCTGGTCCGGATGGTATCTCCGCTATTGTGTAGGTCTTCAGAGCAGCATTTATATGTCTGTCGAAATATAAATACTGATCTAAGCAAAGCAGATACCGAGGTACTTCACTACACTTTTGCTCGCTAATGGCTGCCCGTGAAGATCAACGATGACCATCTTGCGCCAATTCTTACACGTATCCCTCGTGGCCCTAGCCAACGGGGTCCGGAACAGAATTGTCTCTGACTTCTGGACATTTATTTTTAGTTTCCAGTCGTCGCAATATCGCTGAATCTTGTCGAAATCACGCTGCAAGAGAATTCTAATAACCTCAACCTTTCGGGCCGTTCTGTACGCAATTAGATCGTCGGCGCACGCAATTGCCTTTGTAAGACTACCTATCAGATCGCTGGTGTAAATGCTGAAGAGAATCGGCGAATTCAACGCTCCCTGTTGAAGACCATTTTTAATTGAGAATGATGTGGTAGAAGTTACATTGCCACTTTTGACAACAAACTTTTTACCGTTAAGCATATCATAAAGTATATACAACAATGGCTTGTTTTTTCCAAGCCTGCTCAGTTTTAGGTAAAGACCCTCTAACCATACGGTGTCAAAGGCCTTTTCCAAATCAACCAGAACAGCACCTGTGCATTGTTGTTTTGATTTATTTCAATGGATATCAGAAACGAGTTTAGACGCAGCATGAATTGTGTCATGACCCGTCTTGAACCCGAACTGTTTATCCGGAATTATTTTGTTGTCCGCAGCCCACTTAGTCAGAGCCCTATTAATGATCTTTTCGAAAACTTTGCTGATGCTCGGAAGAAGACTTATCGACCGAAGATTTGACGGGTTGGAGTTGTCCTTTCCTTTTTTTCGGGAGAGGATGAACCACAGCGGTATTTCAATGAACTGGTTAATGTGCGTTATTTAGTGCCTTATTGAAGAGTGTGGTGTATATGTCAGTTGCCTCCATCGGTAAATGTCTTAGTACAACGTTAGATATACATTCGACACCTGCTGACTTTTTTTATTGAGTTCAATAAACCTTCGTCACTAAAAAGAGTACGCGTGAAATTATAGATAGTGCGTTGGGCTGTCATATCATAGCTGTGAATGTAAATTCGCTGATAAGGATTTACCGAAGAGCCAATATGTTCCAATTGTTGACAAACTACAGTCCCGATGTGTTTATGGCTAGCGAAACTCGGTATCTGGTTAGATCAGTACCAGGCCAGAGGAGCCTTCGCTCTGACGAAACAGCTGTTTTTAGCAGTCGGCTTGACCCCAGAGTGAAGGTTATTTGCTACATTGCCCTTATACGGCCGATGATCGTTTAAAGTTGCCCCTTCCCAGATGGAAAAGTTTCGGTAATCGAGCGGCAGTCTTTACGACACTGTACCGGTTTATATCGAACAGCCGAATCTTCTTATGTGCATTACTATTCCAACGATGTCCTATACAACGGGGCTCGAATCAACAGAATTGACAATTCCGAGATAAATCTCGTTCGAAGTCACATTGCAAGATTTATGTCTTCGACCAACAATTTAATTTTCGGGGCGTTCTATCCGAACGACGAGTATTTAGAGAGTGCACGCTTGAGCGGCTTCTTTCCACTAGAGGCATTCCTCTTTTAAGATAGATGCGGTCTGATACAGGATAGATTGGCAGATCCGCTAATCTACCACCAGCGTTGTTTTTGCTTCGTATAAACTTTCTGGCAGTTGTAAGCACGATATAAAAGTATTGACGATTCTACATGTTTGGTTTAGATTTAAGGCATTGAGTTTTCTTGATGTGTGTAATACCATAGGGAATGTATAGATGTAGGGCAACCTTTAATTTGGTACTTTTTCAGGTGTTATTGGTATCCAAAATTTTTCAAACCGTGTCTGCCTTAAGCTATCAGATGGTGCCGTTGCTGCTTCATGATCTAGAATGTTCCTTCAGGTGGGTATCATAACTTCTTTTGGGAGCATAGCTGTTGGGTAGGGCATATTGGCTTCCAGAGCCATTGGATTTGAATTATTTTTAATTATCCGAGGCGTGTTATTTTTATTTCAAATGGTTTCATGAATAGAAACTTACACTTCTTTCGTTTCTCTACTTGGTTGGGCTCATCCAGTGGTCACGAAAAAAGAAAATAGCCAAGTACGTTGTCGTTTATGACGAAGACAGTCGGATTTCCCAAGTCTGGCCAGTCCTAAATTTATTGTTAATTGATAGTTGTTATAAATCAAAAGAACATATCTTGAGACTTTTAGCAAGAAAATTCCACAATTGGTTACGTTAACTACTATCCATAGAACGAAATTTCGAATGTTTTCTATTAAACCGTGTTATTGCTTCCAATATAAGCTCGATTATCTTTTTCAGACTCAATCCTAATCCCAAAGTTACGGATCTAATTTGCCGACTTCCCTTACCTACTTTATTCTATCGACTAAGAGGCTCTTAATATGTGAAGATCTGTGCAATATGTTGAAAGTTTGAGTAAGTGATATGGTGTCAATGGTGGCTTGAATATTGCTCCAATAGTTGCTGGACTATCGGCATAAACCAATGACTTAACATTGACCCGTACAAAATAATTAAAGCTTGTTTAGTTGCATGTACGAGGAAGCCAATTAGCAAGACTACTTCTGCAAATAAGTTTGTCACCAAAAATCGAAAGAAAAAGGCAAATTGTCTGTTAATGGTGATGCTGTCAATATTGGAGCTGTCAATTTTGATTCTATGTTCAGCTGTTACTTAAATTTTTGAAATTCAATTTTTTAAAGTTTCGTTATTCTGGAAATGTGTCATTTCCGATGCTTCTCAAACATTTACACTTACATAAGTCTTAAACAAGCAAAGATAGATTAACTTATACCCCTGGTAGATGTCCAACTTAAATGTAGGCAGGTGCTTAATATATTTTTTTTACATATTGTAAATTGTTAATGAAGTCTTTATATATCACTCAACTCGAAAAGTTTACCTTGTCTCTACTATATATGCAGAAATGTGATGTTGAATGGCAGAGGGGACTGATGGCAGACGGCATTGCGGACAGATTTATTTATGTGGAAGTATTACATAAACATACTTAAATATATAGGCCATAGGCGCATCTCACTGGGATGATGTTGCAGTATAGTTGTCATTACCAGGAAGGAGGTCAAGAGTGACTATATCAGTCGTTGTTGGGAAAGGGTAATTTTCATTTAAAATTAACTTATTCGCATATTAATTAAGAGCAGGAATTCCGAATGATTATTTACGCAGTTTAAATAAACACCACACGTGATTGCTTTCGAAAATAAATAAAATAAAATAAAATAAAATAAAATAAAATAAAAAAAAAATATCTTTAAATGGATTAAATTGATTTTCTGTTTTTAAAACTAATTGTTAAATTCATGACCTGAAGAAAAGAATGTAGGACTTTTAAATTCGTGCCATCCAGATACAGATAATTCTGAAATGGATGAAACTGACTTGCCAGTAATCAGGAAAGTGTATGTGCCACCAATCAAAGTGCTACAAAAATCACCAGAATATGTGAATAACCTCATGAAAAACCTAAAAATATCTAATTACTCAATACAAAAAATAACAATTGGTATCAAATTGATGATCGAATCTATTGAAGCATTTAATATTGTGTTAGAAAAACTAAAAGAAGATAACTGTCAATATTTTTCTCATGATCTTAAAATTGCTAAAACATTCAAAGTTATGTTGTATGGTCTGGACGATATTAAAACTAATGAACTCAAAGCTAAACTCATTTCTCTTGGCTTAAAATGTGTTGATGTTAAGAAAATTGAAAAAAATATGATCAATTTACTGACTTTTTCTACCTCATTCACCTTGAAAATGGAACAAGTGAATTGGAACTTCCAAAGAAAAATAAAAGGTAAGCTGACACAATGCATTAATTGTCAAATGTTTGGGCACGGTGAGAGAAATTGTTACATAAAAACATATTGTGCTATCTGCGCCGGTTCACACAAAACAAGCGAATGTAACAATTCTTCCGTGAATAAATGCAACGGCAATCATAAAGCTACTGACACTTCATGCCCCAGTAGATCTAAATATTTAGAAGTTAAAGAAAGATCATCTGGAAAAAAAGCTCTTCTTCAGCCAAAAGCTCATTTCGAGCCAACAACTCAAATTTCTACGCATCAAGCTTGCGAAAACTCGATTTCGTTTGCTTCTTTAAGTGATTTCCCATCGCTCCCACAACCGCAGCGATGACTGATCAATGCTCCAAAGAAAAGCTTTCCAAATTCAAGCACGGAATCTCAAACTTTACCGTCAACAATGAATACGTGGGAAAATGACTTGCGAGGCGCTTCTTCATCAAACAATAAAAACAATTCATCACTCTTTACAATCGAGGAACTAAATTCATTGTGCATGGAAATGATTTCAAATTTATCTGTTTGTAAAACTAGAATAGAACAATTTAACGTGATCGCTCATTTAGCTACTAAGTTTTTATACACTAATAATGTTAAGTAAAATGGCAGAAACACAAATAAAAATAGTAACTTGGAATGCTAAAGGCATACGCAATAAATTTCATGAATTTTTAAACTTTTTGAATAGCTACACAGTTGATGTTGCTCTAATAACAGAAACTTGGCTCGATGTTGATATAGGGCTCCCATCATCCGACTTCAAATGCTATCAGTAGTATAAATATCGGACTTGAGGAATAAAATGCTCCTCCCTAGTGTAAAAAATGTGCTCCGAGCATCAAAATTGCTCCTAAAGGAGGACAGCTATGACACTGGCTCGTTGGTGTAGTATCATGGGCAGTATGCATTGAGTGTCATGTGTGTGCTTGTGTGTGGAAAAAAAAAGGTGGATGAAATTTGTGGGGATTGAAAATGTGATAGGAAATTTCGAATTGATAATGAATGAAAATGTAAGGAAAATGTAAGGAAAACAAAAAAAAAAAAAAAAAAAAAAAAAAAAAAAAAAAAGTGTTGGTAGAAAACTATTGTTGGGACTGTAAGAATATACTTTTTGGGCATGGGAATAGGGATGGGAAAATTTCATGCATGTTAATTACAACAACTATACAGTAGTATAAATATCGGACTTGAGGAATAGAGCATTTGGGTAAAATGTATTTTGTTGTTGTAAATTGTGAATTTTGGTGTGAATTTAGTTTTCGTGACTGTGAATTGCGGTTAGTGATGTACCTACAAAATTTTTTTATGTTTTTAGCTTGAATATTGACGTGGAGGATGCGGTGTATGTACACTGTACAGTAGGATGCTAGAAAAAAGGGATTCTTGTATGGTTTGTAGGTAGATTTCATTAGAGTATGGGTATATGAGTTTTGTATGGTAATGAGATCATATTACATCAGTGGGAGTTCATTGACTTTAAGATGCATTGGTTGTTTGAAGGTTGATAGTAATTTATGAAAAACAATTTAAGAAATAATAGAAAGGAAACAAATATTTTATGTCGTTTATAATAATTGTGATTTATTAATCCATGAATTGTTAGTCGGTGGGAAGCCGAGCCATTTAACATATACATTGTCTCCATTACTTTTAAGTACTTTTTCCACGAGATAAATATGAGGGTATTTAGTCTTTTGTAATTCTTTTTCGTAAAAACATCCACTAATAGGTTGACCATTAAAATCTTCAAGGAGATATGTTGGCGGGTTGGTTAGGTTTACTTTTCTTATCATAAAAATTTCCGTTGTCCAATTTGGTGTGTAGCCTTTCTCGAAAACGTGTTTGAACTTGCTTATTCTAACATTGTCGCCAACTCTATATTTACCCTGTGGAGCGATTTTAATTCTATTATAAGCTGTAGATAAGATTTTTTTAGAGTTTTCCTGATTCACATCGATTGGGCGCATTTTTATAGTTCTATGCATAGAGTGATTGTATTCTTTCAACAAATCATTAATAATGCACGTCCATTTGTAATTACCATTAAGACTGAATTCCTTCCACATTTTCTCCTTAAGTGTGCGATTAAAACGTTCAACAATTGATGCCTTAAGGGAGCTGTATGTAGAGTAATGATTTATGTTGTATAATTTCATTAAATCGTGAAACATCTTATTAAAAAATTCTTTTCCATCATCAGTTTGAAGGTTCTTAGGCTGTCGTGATGATCTGATGAAAATTGATTTCATCGCTTCTGCAACAGATAAAGCGGTCTTATTTTTTAAAGCAACTGCCCATGCATATTTCGAGAATGTGTCAATGACCGTCATTAGGTATTTATAGCCATTATTTTCCTTGTGGTAAGATATCATTTCAACCAAATCAGCTTGCCACAGGTCATCAAATCCTTTGATAACAACCCTACGTCGATTGAAATTCTTTCTTGCTGACCTGTGAAGCTCTTCAACAACTTGTCGTTTACTCATTTTTTTAAAGAATGCAAGAAAAAAACATTTATGTATGGTTTTATAATAACATTTATTTTAATCTTTTATATAGTAACATTAGTTTTTTTAATCTTATCAAACGATGCTCAATCATAAAACATCCACACGTATCTGGTCCCTCTTTACATGTATTTGAAGACCACGAACAGTTTGTAAAATGACATCCATGTTTAGAATTAACTTTACTAACGTTTTTATAGTTACTAAAATATGAAATATTACTTATAATCTCATCATGATGTTCTTCAAGTAAATCATATTTATAAGCCCTTAAAAAACTCATAATTTCATTTAAAATTAAAGATATGTTTATATTCGACATGATGTGCTATCGTTTTGATTTACAAATAAACTGAATCCAAGATCGGTTAGCTATGATTTCTTATATGAAAATATTTGGTTCACCTTCTTGATTCTCTTTCAGTTTTCCTATATGAAGAAGAAAATACTTTCGAAGATCATCCAACAAGCGAATTGTATTCAAATTTTGTATGTCAATGTAATCTCTTAAGATTTTTTCTTTATTTTCTAATTTATCATCTATGTATGCTTTGTTTACTGCTTCATCGGGCGTTGTAGGACTTTTTATGTTGCGAAGACGTTTTCCTTCAATATCAAAGTCACCATTCTCAGTTCGCTTAAAACCATTACCAGGAGGTCCTGCAGGACCAACAATTACTCTTTGAAATTTATTAGTGCTTCTTCCGAACTTGTCAACACTCATTTTGCTAATAAATTAAATTTTGCTCACGCAACTCTTCCACAATTGAATTTATTTCATTTTTATGGTTGTTATGCCCTGATTTTTCAGAAGCAATTAAAAGTCTCAACCTATCCACAAGCTCATTTGGATCATCCCAATACACAAAATCAATAGGGTTGGTTGAGTAGATCATTGCAGGTGCATTAATTGTGTATGCTTTTCCAATTTTCTTTTGTGTATTTTGTGTCATACCCTGGACCAAAGGTTTAATGATTTTCTTATACTTTTGTCCTCTATTACCTTTAACCTGTGAATTCATATCATGATTTTTCATGTGTGCACATGTTTTTTGTAGTATTGTCTGATACTGCTTTAAATCTTCTTTCGTGGATTTTTATGTAGAACAAGTTCGAGAAGACCATCAGTTCCACGGAAAATTTCTTTATCAATTACAATATTGTTTTCATCATTAATTCGAAAATTTGATCTCCCTAACTTGTTTGAATTTGATTCAACGTCAAAGTATGGACCATAGATTTTATCATGATCTGAATTTGAAAGTATGGCTTCATTAATCGGAGTACTTTCATTGAAGCTATTTGAAGGTGTTTTAAATGAAGAGTCGTCATCGGCTAACATTGAATTCGTTAATGATAAATTTAAATCTCTCTCTAGAGAAATTTTTTCATCTTCTTCTTCTATAGGACTTTTAAATTGAAGACGACGTTTTACAGTAGGTGGTTTTATTTCTTTAAATTCATCATTTATGTTTTCATTATTTTTCACATTTTTCGCGATTTTCTGTAAGGGTTCAACAATTGTTTTGAACGTGTTTTCAATTTCAGTATCTTTAATCAATTTTCCAGTCTTGAGGAGCATATACTTTTTCTTTAAAGCTTTCTGTGTATTTATAAGATTTTTAAGCGTATTCATATTCGTATCCATAGCTATTTAGAGTGTTAGATTACTTCTAATAGGATCTGAAGAATGGGTAGTCCAATACAGGACGGTTCAATACAGGACGGTTCAATACAGGTCGGTTCAATACAGGGCTATTCAATACAGGGCTGTTCAATACAGGGCTGTTCAATACAGGGCTGTTCAATACAGGGGCTGTTCAATACAAGGCAGTATAATACAGGTAATATTAAGATAGGTGTATTAATATGAAAAGCAGTTTCACGACTGTATCAATTTATAAAATAACTGTTTCTTTAAAAGATTTTTTATACCGTCCATTTTTAACGCAACTATCTTTATCAATAACTAAAAACCCATACAATTCTTTCCAGCATTCTGAACACAACTCTTTAAACTGTTTGAACGTCATATCTGAATTAATATGATCATTAAAAATATGTTTCAAATTAAGATCATCTTGCTTGAAAAGAATTATATAGTTAGCGTTATCTCGAATCAAATGTTTTGGAATGTGTGTATATGATTGGCATAAGTAGAAGCTATCTACACCGCTATGTCGACCCATACAAAAGTAGTCTCTTATGGTATTTTGTTTTTCACAAGCTACATCGTCAAATATGAAAACTGAATTGGGTTTAGCCTTAGAAGGCAGCATAACTTCACAATTATTTGAAAATTCATAATAATGCATTTCTTTTATTGATTTTATAACCTTTTTTAGATATGCATATTTTGGTTGATGCAATGATTTTGAATAAAGGTATATATTTTCAAACTTTAAACCATTGACATCTAAAAGAATGCTTAACATAACGTTTGTTTTCCCACAATTAGATGGGCCTACAATTATTCCTCGAATACTATTTGGAAATAATGTTCCATGCTTCTTTTTTTGTTTTACATTTCCATCAAAGTTTTGTACAGAAATAGCTTCTTGCTGTCTTACAAACTTCATTTTGTAGAATGAGGCTTTTACACATAAATCCCCGTGTTTTATAAACATTATTTCATAATCGCTCCATGCGTCTAAGAAAACAGTTATATAATGATTGATTTTAAGACCCACTCTGTTAGTTTGAATAATTCAGTTCAGGGAAACGGATTGGTTAATTCAATAATAAACAAACTTCCTTTTGAGTTACATCTACCATCTTATAATTTTTGTGGACCTGGAACTAAACTTAAAGAGCGTCTTGCTAGAGGAGACCGTGGAATCAACCAATTGGATGAAGCTTGTCGAGAACACGATATTGCATACAGTAAAAGCAATAATTTGAATTATAGACATACAGCCGATAAAATTTTGGGTGAGAAATCCTGGCAGAGGTTTAGAGCTAAGGATTCAACACTACCAGAAAAAATAAATAGTCTTTTAGTTACGAGCATGATGAAGGCTAAATCTACTCTTGGAATGGGTATATCATCAAAAACAAAAACAAAGAAAGTCCGTCAGTGCCCTAGGATTAAGAAAACAAATCTATTCAAAAATGCGGTAAAAGAAGCCAGAGCGGCAATAAAAAATCTGAACACTGAAGACTCAAATAAATTAGCAACAACGGCTTTACATGCAGCCAGACAAATAATAAAGAAAAAACGTAGGAGTATAACACTTCCTAGAGTAATACCAATTCCCAAAGTTGGAGGACTTTTACCATTGCTACCTATCTTAGCAGGGTTATCAGCTGTAGGTTCTCTTACCGGTGGTGTTGCAGGAATGGCGAAAGCTATAAACGATTCAAAGATCGGAAGACAACAATTGGAAGAAAATAGACGTCACAATAAAGCTATGGAAACAATAAAACTTAAACAAGGAAAGGGCCTTTATCTGAAGCCATATAAAACTGGTTTGGGGTTATTTTTAAGTCCGCAAGAATCAAAAAACTATTAAAAATGCTACCCAACCGCCCTCTCACTAACATAGATATATCGCATTTTGGCAAAAACTATATCCCAAATTTCCGAGGCGTTTTTATGAGGGATGAATTGCCAAACAAACCATTTAAAAGAGAGAGTGGAGTCGTAAATTTAGATGATAATAGTGGGATCGGTACCCATTGGGTAGCATATAACAAAAATAAAAATAATGTACAATATTTTGATAGCTTTGGTAATTTAAGACCTCCCCAGGAAATAGTAAGATACTTGCATGGAAATAATATTTATTACAATCATAAATGTTTACAGCGTTTTAATACATTTAATTGTGGACATTTATGTTTGAAGTTTCTTGTTGATCAGAATAAATAAGCTATACATTATAAAATTCGTTTCATTTCTTTTCCACTGATAATGTCGATAACACTTACACTGAGCGGGAACAAGTCTACTCTCACAACAGAGTACTTTCCACCAATAGTATTAGACTCGAATTATGTTTGTGGATTAGTGGATTTCCAAACATACAACTCCATACCTAACGTTGATGTAATGAATAATTTATTTCATTTAGGTAATGATGTAATTAAACTTCCTATTGGCTCTTACGAAATTGAAGATATAAATAATTTTATTCAAGAAGGGCTTTTAAAAAAAAATAATACGGCAAGCGTAAAGATCAGAGCAAATAACAACACTTTAAAATGTGAAATATACTGCAGTGAAGACATAGATTTTTCACATCCTAATTCCATTGGTTCACTACTGGGGTTCAGTAACAGAAAACTGGTTGCAAAACAAATGCATGAGTCAGATCTTTACGTTGATATCAATCGTGTAAATACGGTGAGAGTTGAGTGTAACTTAATTGACGGAACATTTATAAATAACCAATCTGCGCATATACTTCATCAATTTTCAATCAAAGTCAGTCCAGGGTATAAAATAATTGAGGTTCCTAAAAATGTTATTTATTTACCAGTGAACGTGAAGAAGATAAGTTCAATAACAATAAATTTGTTAGATCAAGACGGAAACCTTATTAACTTTCGAGGTGAATTAATAACGATACGATTACACCTCAATCACCAAAAATGATAATTTATAATACTATATCTGATGCTAATAATTCCTATAAAAGACAGGGTTCACCGGGCTCTATAATCAATGCTTCATCAACTCCTAAAGCAACAGTACAAACGCTAACAGAAGCAAACCAATTGTTTTTATCATTAGGATTCACATTGAAGAAAAGAAAATAATAAATTCAATTTAACAAAGTAAGATATGCTGAATATTTTTCAAGAACCAACATTTGATGATAGTATTTCAAAATACGAATATCATTCCTATTCCCCGTATTTAAACAACTTCGGTAAAAATGACATCATCCACATCTGTGTGCAACATCAAAATCTCAATATATTACCTTCGGAAAGTTACATTTATGTTGAGGGGACTGTATCGAAAAATGATGGATCGGAAGTCAAAAAGACACAACTTGTAAACAATTGTATAGCATTTCTCTTTGATGAGATCCGATATGAACTGAATGGTATTGAAATAGATAGTAATCGTAATGTTGGAATCACAACTTCTATAAAAAATTATATTTCTTTGAATCAAAATGAAAGTGTTATGTTGTATAATGGAGGTTGGTGTCCAAATTCTTCATTAAACTTAGATGGACCATATTTTAATTTTTGTTTGCCGCTAAACAAACTTTTGGGTTTTGCAGAGGATTTCAAAAAAATAATTCCTAATGCTCGACATGACTTAATTCTAACCCGTTCTCGTACTGATGAAAATTCACTAATAGCTGATGCAGATGAACAAGCGAAGATAACATTACTCAAAGTTCAATGGAAAGTTCCGCATGTTCACCTTACTGATTCTTTGAAATTGAACCTATTCAAGTCTATAAATGATAATGACACTATGAAAATTGCATTTCGTAATTGGGATTTATATGAATATCCTGTCCTACCTACAAGTGACCATCATATTTGGAATGTTAAGACCACTTCACAAGTTGAAAAGCCTAGATACATTATTGTTGCGTTACAAACTAACAAGAGAAATCAACTGAAAGAGAATCCTACCTATTTTGATCATTGTAACGTTACCAACGTAAAGGCATATTTAAATTCTGACGTTTATCCATACGAAGACCAAAATATATCATTTAAAAACAACAACTTTAGTATTATTTATCAGATGTACTATGAGTTTAGAAAAAATTATTATAATTGTTCAGTTGCAGAGCCATTGCTAACAAGAACTCTCTTTAAATCACAAGCACCGATTTTTGTGATTGATTGTAGACATCAGAATGAAATAGTGAAAACTGGACCAGTTGATATTCGTTTGGAAATTAAAACAGCTAAAGAACTACCTCCAAATACATCAGCGTATTGCCTTATGCTGCATGATCGAATAATAAATTACAATCCTCTGAGTCAATTAGTATCTCGAAATATTTAAAGATTTAGTTCAATATAGCTTATAATCAAGAACACACGAACCCTAGCAATGGCATTCATCATTGACATTCAAGGTTTTAGAGGTCCCAATGACAAGTTGATAGTTAAGGAAATAGCTATTCTGCGTGGCTGTAGCCATCAGCACTTCATTATAACACCTCCGTTTGACTTTAAGCATTTACCAACAACATTAAAAAGACAAGCAAAATGGCTATATCAAAACCATCATGGTTTGCACTGGAATGGCGGATTCACCAAATATAATAAAGTGGAAGAATTTCTTCGAGATAATATTATAAATCACATTGTTTATGTAAAAGGCGATGAAAAATTACAATGGATAAAGCGATTACTAAATGAAAACGTTGAAGTAATAAATGTTGAAAATATAAACTGCCCCAACTTCAAAGAACTGAAAAGACTTTTTCCAAGTGAGACAAGATGCTTATCACATAGCAAATGCTGTGCCCTGCAAAATGTATTTTTAATTAATAATTTTGTATGCAGCCAGAATCTAAAGTTTTCCTAAAAATGTAATGTGAAATAAAAAGCAACAATTTTTTTTTTTTTTTTTTTTTTTTTTTTTTTTTTAATGTTCTTTATTTTAAAAATTCCTTAAGCTTAACATTTTTTTTGTTTTGTTTTTTCTTATATAAATAGGTTAATAAATAAAAATAATTTACTTAAAATTAACAATATTTCTTTTTTGTTTTTAATGTGTATTCATTTGATAATGACCCCATGCGTAGGTGCTTACTCCATCTTCCCTTATATATCTCTTATCATCAAGATGACTTAAAACAATCTTATTTAGCTGTTGTGTATAGATTTGGTGAGCAAAAGATCGAAAAACAAACATTTCACCATGAAAAATTCGTTTGTTATACAAACAATCCTTATAGCTGGCTAAATTTATATCATTCAATGCTATTTTCTTGACGCCTTTAGCTTTTTTTACTTCCGTTTCTTCAACAGAATAAGAATACATTTTCGATCTTAACCCAATAAATTCCTTCATTATCTTCCCAGAATTTTCATCTTTCATCATACCCAAGACTTTTTTATTTTTTATTGGAATATTATAGGGATTATCAACTGAGTATGCAGAAGTATCGAAATATGAATCAATATCATGTTGAATATCATTATAAAAATCGTGAGTTTTTATTGTATATATAAATGAATCTGTATCCATATAGTTTAATTTTAAACAATTACCATATTTGGGTTGCATATAGCTATAATGGAAGTCATACATTTTCCATTTAGAAAACTCTAACACACAAAATCCCAAGTACAACGGCTTATCGTAATAAGTATTAACTCTTTTCATTTGAATTGCCGTCATTTCATCAGTGAATTTAGTTAAACTATGGAAATTCGGTTTTGCTATTAAAGCTCTAGCTCCTAGACGTTTTTTGTGACTCCCCCAAGAGGTTACAATCTTAACATCTTTTCTTTTATCTACGTTTTCCATAGTTTTCCCAAAAACACTATTGTTCATTAACTTAAAGAAATTTTTCTCAAAATCGCTCGTAGCTAAGGTGCGATGTTGATTATTCAATTCAATATATTTTTGAAGCCACCTAGATTGTTTAAACTGTAAAACTCTATGTATACGAATGAGTTTTAACCCATTTTTAATACATTGTTGTAGATTTTTATAATGTATAACATAATTTTGTTTTGGAGTTAAATCTGCTATTAATTTCGAAAACTTTGATTGATTTACTTTTTTGTTTTGCACACAAAATGGTAAATCATTATGACATTCATGCAAGGAATCTGGGTATTCTAAGTCTACTTCATATATATACCCGACTTCCGAGTCATCTGAAATATTCATTAAATCAATGTTTTGAATATTATTAACCCATTTAATAGATGAATAAGGTAGAGGACAAGACATTGCCCACCCATATAAATTGTTGGCATCAACATACATCAAATACTGTGAATCTTTTGTTTCATCATAGTTTTGCATATATTTATTGTTGGCAACTGAGTGGCGATGTGAACATTGAGAGATGCCTCCTCTAATACCCTTCTTTATGAAATTATATATTTCAATGTCTTGAATAAGATCCAGCTTTATATGGGTTTTTCTAAGCATTGCATCCCAAGATAACCCTGGTGCTGTGTAATAATGACAGGGATCAAGTTCGTAAATACTTTTACAAATAATTTTAAAATTTTCAAATATGTCAGCTAGTAGAAGAACGTCAGTTTTTAAATATAACTCCATATAATCTGAAAGAGTCTGACATTTAAAAACTGTCCATACTTTTTTAGCATGATTGTATTCGCTATCGGAGCAAGCTTCACCAGTCAATTTATTTTTAAAACACTCTTGAGGAGGAAGGGTTTTTTCCTCTAAACTCTCCCATGTTTTTACATGATCATAGGGAAATACACCTTTCCTTGTCAGAAGCTTAAACTCTTCTTCAATTGGAAAATTAGATCTTATTAATTTAAAATCACTTGGTGTTAAGTCTTTTGTAAGGGAATCAATGCTAGAAGGCATAAAACGTAGAGAATCCAAAAATCTCAGTTCTATAGTTCTGTTATCAAACGTATGTAATGTCTTTGAAACAGAAATATAGCGCTCCTTATTAAGAGGAATGCAAGAAATATTTCCGTTGTATGAAGCAAGTTCTTTGATAAGTAAATGCGAATCATACCCGGTGAAATTATGGAACAATATTGGGAAAAATTTAGGTTTTTGGTAAATCAAATTACATTTATTATGCGCTGGGCCATTATATTTGCCTGTATAATGACAATGATCTGCAACTCGATCTGTTCCTAACTCTTTGTTGCAGATATGACATAATGGACAATTTCTTTGATATTCTAAATCAATTTCTGATAAAAGTAGCATGGGTTTAGAATTTCTTTTATGTAATTCATAGCAATCTTTTATCAGAGAACTAACAAAATCTTTTACACAATTGCTGCCTTTAAACATTTTAAATCTATTGATAGAACTATCACAAGATTTTATAAAGTAAGCACCTGCGCATGGGATATGTTTTTGAATATTTAAACTACTACTAATACTACTACTACTACTAGCATTACCTGGGGATCCTACTTCCTCGAGGATGCATTCGAAATCTGCATATATTGTGAAAGGCACGTCCATCTTCCGCTCAAAATGTTCAAACGATACAGTCTTTTTATCGTCGTTGGGCATTTTTGTCACCATTTTACAGCAGTTGTCCTTGTGCGTCATCAGTTTTTCTTCAGATATAAATCTTAGCAAGCACGTGTTGCAAAACCAAGATTTTCCTCTGTAGTTTTTCGCCTGCGTTGAAACAAGTCTAAAAATAAAAAATTTTAAAGAAATTAGAAAAATGTATATGTTTTAATAATAGGTAATAATCAGATCTATAATTGCAATAAAGCTTACCTTGATATGCTTTTAATCCAGACAAAGTGCGAAATTCCCTCGTTTTGCAAGAGAATTAGATTGATGTGATTTCTCTTCTCCTGTGGTGTAATGTAATAGGGTCCTACTACTATCTTCTTCTCATCGTCAAATCCAAACACATTGATGCTTAAAGTAGGGTTTAGTGTTTCAAACTTAGAAATATCGCTAAGTCTTAAAGGAAATTGCAGATCAGCGAAATCAATTCTGATGTTATTTTTATAAATCGTTCGTGAACTGATATCTCGTATCTTGTATGTTTCAGGTTTATGGGTATTGTTCTTTCCTTTGCTAAAAAGTGCTGAGATGATGGCCCATTTGAAACAATACTCATCAGTGTTGTGAACGTTTATACAGGCTCTTTTTCTAGAAAGAAAACTAGGCAACGGTATATGTCTTGAACCTTTGATTGGTGTGTATTGATTTATGTTTATTTCCACGTGACATATCCGCAGCAAGGCCCATCCACTGTCTTTTTCTTGAAATTCTTGCATTTTCGTGTCAATTTCATCTATCATATTCCTATATGAAGAAATTATATCACTGCCTTCAAGTGCAATTTCCATTTTTGTGTTGAAACTTTTAAGACTTAGCTCCATTTCATCCTCCGACGTAAATTTAATATACTCAGCAAACAATTCTAAGTTGAACTTAACACTTTGCAACTTTTCCAGGTGATCTTTCAATTTTCCTAGAATTGCTGACTCTGCTTCATTGAGAAACTCAGGGGGACTTAGGTTTTCTTCACTCTTGTTTTTATAAATGAGAGTTTCTACTCTCCCATTGAAACAACTTTTCAGCACCAGGAAGTCATCAGAAAGGAGTTCTGCAACAAGTCGCTTATGGACATTTCGCCGTACATGGTTTGTCCAATCTCTTGCATTGATGTTCAGCTCACACACATCACAATATTTTATTGCAGACTTCTGAGTTTCTTCTGCGTTCGAAAACATGGCCTCTATCAAACTGATGTGTTCAATACTTTTTAAGTGATTATCCCACTGACAAAATATAACATCTTTTTCGCAGATTTCGCAACGCGTTTTCGCTGGTCCAGCTTGAGTCGAGCAATCACCGTTTTGGAAGATTTCATGATCCAAAGAACTGTCTTCAAATAAAAGTTCTTGTTGCATTTTTAAATGTGCCTTGCTCTTCAAATGGTTATTCCATTGACATGGGATCACATTTTTATCACACACCACACATAATCTTTTTGCAGGGGCAGCTTCTTTCGAGCCATCCATTTTCTCAAATAATTGCTTAACCAATTCCGAATGAGTATTGGTTTTAGCATGATCAATCCACTGCCCCTTTTTAACACTTTTTTCACACACATAGCAAAAGTTTTTATTTTCACCGTTAACCGATTCCCTTAAAGACGTATGAATTTTCATATGTCTTTTCAAATTAAAATTTTTGGAAAACGATTTTCCGCAAACTTCACATAAAAACGACTTCATGATTGAATTGATTTTTGGGTCGTACCGGGGTGAGGTATTCTTTAAGAATAAGAATATTTTGAATATATCAGCTAGGTTTGTATATAGCTCAAACATCTTGAATATCAAAACCGAGTTAGTAGATAATCAGACTCCCCTTAGTAAGTAATCTACACCTCATAAATTTAGTATTTTATTATTTTCTAATGAATCTCTGACTATGTACTGTAGATAAGTATACATCATAATTTATTCATCTAGGATTTTCTGATGTTCATCATGCTTTAAAAATTGACACATATTACTTTTGGTAAAATATTTATATTTCTGATTTTCTAGTGGCCTCATAACTTAAAAAGTAAGTTTACATGATGATGGTATACGTGAAGATAGTTTATAATTTATTCTTTTTAAATTTACTGACCATCCTTTGACCCAATAAATTTAGTATCTATGATTTTTTAAGAAAAAATGCTATTAAGTTTGTATTTTATGGTTTTCTAGCTAGCAAACAGATTTTGAAACTGTAATATGCTTTTCTCGCCTTAATAACTTGTTACATGCCCAATATAAAAACCTTAAAAGTATATTTAAATACTATTGATTTTGTATGAATTCAGTTTAATTTATTTTCGCTGATTAACCAGAGGTAAACATGTTGAAACCTGTCAAACTCTCCCCCTCATAAAGTAAACACTTTTACGCAAATGAAATGAAAAGAGGCAATTAAAAACAAAATATGTATGCTCAGAACATGTAAGGTTTATTTAATAATTTACAGTTCTTCTTCAATTTTAATACTAGCAGTTCGTCCTAACGGACATAAATAGGTAAAGTTGAATGAACCTCGATTGATTTCGGTTATTGCAGCGTCTGACAATTTGTTGTATCGCATTGGGAAGAAAGTCTGAAAGAAAAAAGTCTTTAGTATTTACGTTTTTAAACGTTTTAAGAAATAAAAATGGAAAATTACCTGAAATTCGCCCAAATCAGCAACAATTCGTTCTCCAAATTTCGTAACACAACGTTTCAGTTTACCAATACGATATTTTTCATTTTGTTTTAATTCAATAACCTTTTTACAAGGCTTGAACAAAACTTCCTCTTCAACTTGTAAAAGTTCTTCTCTGAGATTCATCGTCGACGGTATGAGATACATCCTAAACTGAAACAGCTATTTATACAGAAATTTCTGAAAAAAATGTGGAAGGAATTTAGTTTTAATCACACCAAATTGGACAACGGAAATTTTTATGATAAGAAAAGTAAACCTAACCAACCCGCCAACATATCTCCTTGAAGATTTTAATGGTCAACCTATTAGTGGATGTTTTTACGAAAAAGAATTACAAAAGACTAAATACCCTCATATTTATCTCGTGGAAAAAGTACTTAAAAGTAATGGAGACAATGTATATGTTAAATGGCTCGGCTTCCCACCGACTAACAATTCATGGATTAATAAATCACAATTATTATAAACGACATAAAATATTTGTTTCCTTTCTATTATTTCTTAAATTGTTTTTCATAAATTACTATCAACCTTCAAACAACCAATGCATCTTAAAGTCAATGAACTCCCACTGATGTAATATGATCTCATTACCATACAAAACTCATATACCCATACTCTAATGAAATCTACCTACAAACCATACAAGAATCCCTTTTTTCTAGCATCCTACTGTACAGTGTACATACACCGCATCCTCCACGTCAATATTCAAGCTAAAAACATAAAAAAATTTTGTAGGTACATCACTAACCGCAATTCACAGTCACGAAAACTAAATTCACACCAAAATTCACAATTTACAACAACAAAATACATTTTACCCAAATGCTCTATTCCTCAAGTCCGATATTTATACTACTGTATAGTTGTTGTAATTAACATGCATGAAATTTTCCCATCCCTATTCCCATGCCCAAAAAGTATATTCTTACAGTCCCAACAATAGTTTTCTACCAACACTTTTTTTTTTTTTTTTTTTTTTTTTTTTTTTTTTGTTTTCCTTACATTTTCCTTACATTTTCATTCATTATCAATTCGAAATTTCCTATCACATTTTCAATCCCCACAAATTTCATCCACCTTTTTTTTTCCACACACAAGCACACACATGACACTCAATGCATACTGCCCATGATACTACACCAACGAGCCAGTGTCATAGCTGTCCTCCTTTAGGAGCAATTTTGATGCTCGGAGCACATTTTTTACACTAGGGAGGAGCATTTTATTCCTCAAGTCCGATATTTATACTACTGCTATCGTGTCGATAGAATAGATGAAATGGGTGGTGGAGTTGCTATTCTTATTAGAAAATCAATTCAACATTCGCTTTTACCTGTAATTCCAACAAGACTTGTTGAAAATGTAGGTGTTATGATTAAATTAAAAAACTGAAAGACTGTAAAAATCTATTCTGTTTATTTCCCTGGTGGATCTTCATCGGATATTAAAAGAAAGTGGTTAAAGCAAGACTTCAAAAAGTTATTTACAATGAATGGTGAATATCTATTAGGTGATTTTAACTGCCGACAAAACCATTCTGGAACATAGTAAAATTAATTAAGAACAAAACACGTAAAATACCATTTCTGAAGAATTCTTCTACAACCTATGTTACAGGTTTTGAGATAGCAAATCTATTTTGTACAAGTTTTTCAAAAAATCACTTAGTTTCTCAGCATTTGGGGGACTTTTTAACTAATGTACTTGTCAGTAAAACAATTGAAAGATTCGATACTACAAACGTAATAACTCCTCTTAATGCATTTGTAGAAGAAGATAATGTAAAAAATGTAATCAAAATGTTGCAAACTCGAAAGAAAGGAGGTCTGGACAAAGTAAAAAATAGTTATTTAAAACAGCTGCCTTACGTTGGAATTAGGTATTTAACATTTATAATTAATGCATGCTTTAAATTGCAATACTTCCCTAAATGTTGGAAAAAATCACAGCTACAGACCAATCAGTTTACTGAGCAACATTAGTAAAGTTTTTGAAAAAATACTGAAGCAACATATTTTAAAATTTATTTCAGATAAAGACATTCTCCCCGATATACAATTTGGTTTCCGGAGATCTCACAGCACATCTCATCAGATTAAAAGAATTTGCAATCATGTTCTAGACCATCGTTCCCGTGGTCAATCAACGGGCATGATATTGTTAGACATCGAAAATGCTTTTGATTCTGTCTGGCACAATGGCATTATATATAAAATGATGCAATTCGACTTTCCTCTGTATTTGTGTAAAATTGTTCAGAGTTTCTTATCCGGTAGATGTTATCAAGTTCATGTCAATTGTGATGTTTCTAGGTTGTTATTTGTCGATATCGGCGTCCCCCAAGGCTCAGTACTTGGTCCGGACTTGTACAATATTTATACTTCGGATTTTCCAAGTCTACCGCAATGTGAATCAGCTATTTTCGCTGATGACACTGCTGTATTTTCATCACATGAATTTTCTCTCAACATTGAGACAAATCTTAAACATGCGATAGAAATACTTGAAAAATATTATACTAAATGGAAAATAAAGCTGAATGTTGGGAAAACGCAAGCCATCTTTTTTACACGAAAAAGAAAACCTTGCTATCTTCCCAGCAATCATCTAGATGTAAGTGGTACCACAATTAAATGGGAGCAGTCTGTTAAGTACCTGGGTGTTCATCTCGATTCAAAACTAACTTTTAACCAACATATTCAAAATACTCTTAAAAAAATGAGTATTGCTATTAAGATGCTTTACCCTTTTATTAACCGACAATCTCTACTTACAAATGAAAATAAGATTATCATTCACAAGGTTATATTCCAAGCAATACTGTTATATGGGTGTTCAGTATGGGGTAACGCTGCCAGATGCTATTTAAAGAAGTTACAGGTATCACAAAACAAAGTTTTCAAAATGATGCTAAACCTTCCTTGGCATTACTCCAAGACCTTAAGTCTCCATAGAAAAGCGAATGTTGAACTGATTTCTGATAGAATTTGTAAGCTTACAAATAATTTTAATATCAACTGTGATAGTTCTGATAATTTTTTTCATCAACCAACTTCTTGCATAATCTGTGATATATTTTAAGTAAAACTATTGAGTTTTTTTTCCCTTTTGGTTTATGTTAATGGTTTTTTATCTGTTTTGTTAATTTATTTTTTTGTTTAATTATTTGTATGTTTATTTATTTATTTCTGATTAATTTATTTTTGAATTAATTTATTGCTTATTTATTTAGGTGTTAATTTATTTTTGTTTGTTTGATAATTTATTGTTAATTTGCTTATTTGTTAAATTATTTATTGTTAATTTATTTATGTGTTAATTTATTTAATATTTTTTATTTATTTATTTATTTATTCTTAATTTATTTATGTATGTATTAATTTCTATTATTATTATTATTATTATTATTACTATTTTTTATTTATTTATTTGTTTTTTTTTTTTAATTTATTATGTGTTAATTTATTTATTAATTCTTGATTATGCTTATATTCAATAATTTGCTTGTTAAATTATTTAATTTTTCATTTATTTATTTGCCATTTTCTTGTATCTATTTATTTATTTAGCTTATACATTATGCTTTTACATTTTAATTATTCATTATTATTCTCTAATTGTTTTATGTAAATTAAATTTACTTTTTTGGTTTTGCTTATTGTAATACTTTTTTTTGTAATATTTTGAATGAAGTTTTTTTTCGTATTTTCCTTCGATTTTCTTCTTAACTATTTATTATATTTTTTTTTTCTCCCTAGATAATGTTTCAGTTGTAAGATATAATTATCAAATCTCGCTGAATTGTAAAATGAGCGGTCCTAGACTTTTTTGAAAATATTTTTTTACGTAATAAAGAAGCTAACTAGAACTCTAACTAGAACTAAATTGAATGAAGATTGTATAATACAAACAGGAAGTAGAAGTAGTTGAAAAATTAAGTAAAATAAAATTAAATCAGTTCAAATAAAGTTAACAAAATAAATAGAAAAATATTTACAAAAATTAAAACTAAACAATCTTATTCAGGTCGTCCAACAAATTAAGGTGAAGGCTTTGTTTTTCAGCTAGAAAATGTTGAGAAATTCAATTTCTGATTTTCTCATTAGTTTTTTTCAGTCAATTTATTTGTCTGAACACAACATATCCATTGAAAACTCGGGTCCGAAAAGATCGGATTCAAAACGAACAGCAAAAAATGAGGAACCACAACAGGGTGCAAAATATAGCTATCATTGGTTTTTATCATTGAAAATTTTCTTTCGAGTCAACCTTGATATATTTGCTATTAAAACGATGGTAATAAGTTGTTGAATTTTGTCAACAAACAAAAATTCCTTATTTAACCCGGAAGTTTTCTTGAGGTTTGTGTATAATTTTGTTTAAATAATTCGGGACTACATCGTTTCATTTTAATTATATTCTCAGCTGTCAGTTTTCTTTCAGCGTTCAACTCCAATCTCAAATGCATAATTCCAATCAAGAAATTTTTGTTTGGTGACAGAAATTTTAAATGAAAGCTAAAACCAAGCTGGGTGCATGTGGCAGGGCAGATCGGTTCGTTGGTAATTGCTTAAAACTTGGTTTAGGCCAGCAATGCCACTTTCTTGCCGTCGAAATTCTTGCTTTATCTCCTCGTGGTAGCCCAGGGCAATGATTTGTGTATCCCAATAATAAGTTAGCAAAAATTTCTAGGGCGAAGTTGTCTTACTCTTCAGGATAGGTTACGGAGATTAGAACTCTTCTGAACACCATCCCGCTACAGAAACCGAAATTACGCCTCGGATAATTAATGATAACTCGTAGACGACTTTTGGCTATTGTACCCGGACAAAGATTGGTTTCTGGAATGTGAGGACGCTTCTGGACGCAGGAAGTGAAGGTCAGCACAATGCCAGATTCCTCCAACAATAGAGAGAATTTATGCGGTACGGTATAGGTATTTTAGGGTTAAGCGATGTGCGGTGGTTGGGGCAAATACAAGCCACCGATACGGAATACTGCACTGCTCTACTCTGGTCATGATGCAGGAAACGCTCCAGAAGCTGGAGTTGGGTTACTGTTTACAAAAACAGCAACCAGAAGCCTTATTTCGTTGGAGCCCCTTGGGGAAATTCAATTCATTTTTTTTTCAATCCAATTTATTTTTCTTTTTCTTTTACAGTTATATAAAATAAAAAATAAAATAATTTAAAACAACTAAAAATTTAACAATACATAATAATATTTACAATATAAACATTTTTTAAGTGTTTTTCACTTGAAAATAAGTAAGAAAAAGTTAAGGCAAGATCTGTTGTCAGTACCCGTTACATGATGGTTAGTACGTTGGACTGTCATGCAAGGGGTCTTGGGTTCAATCCCTGCCTGTGACACCTTAATTTAAAAAAAAAAATTTTCGCAGGTACTGCCTCTTGCGAGGAATTGACAAATCCTTCAAGAGTAATTCTTGTCATGAAAAAGTGCTTTCTCAAACTAGCCGTTCGGATTCGGCCTAAAATTGTAGGTCCCTTCCATTCCTGACAACAGTACTCGCACACAGGCACAGGAATGGTTGAGAGTTGTAAGTCACTAGGCCCTGGTTCACAACGGACTGTTGCGCCACCCCATTTGATTTTAAGATCTGTTGTCTAACGAAAAGTATCGAAAGTATCAAAGAAATATTTATATTTCAATAATAGTAAATCGTTATTTAATCAACAAGTGTTGTGGGGTAGGATGTCGAGAAAATAATATCTTATTTTTGTTTGTAAGTGGATGAAATGATTCAATGTTAAAGACTGTATAAAAATCGAAGTTAAAAAGCCATTTTTTAATTTGTTTTATTGAATAAATGAGTTGATCGAATGCTACGTAATTCCGGGGAAAATGTATTGAATAGTCTAGGTGCTACTGAGGGATAAAAGTTGAGAAATCTATGAGTATTGTGCACAGAAATGATAGCAAGATTCCTATCTCTACTCCGTAATGTGTAAGCTGGAGTATTGTGGCTTAGAAGTTAGAAGATAACCACTTTTACAGACACATTTTTTTAATACTTTATAAAAATAGAGGTGTTTAAGAGGGAGAATACCAGAGCTGACAATCAACGAACAACTGTGTTCAAATCTCTTCTTCGGAACTTGTCCATATAAAAATTTTCCTTGCAAATTAGAATTTCAAGACGAATCTCTTTACATAGAACATTAAAGTTTTCACAGAATAAAACGTTATTTGGATGTTTCTTACACTTAAGCCTCAATTGATTTTTTAAATAGATTTTGTCTAATAAAAAATTAGACATCCATGGCTTGAGTTTTTTAAATTTTAATTTACTGCTTGCAAATACTTTTGAACTTTGATCGACATAACCTTTTAAAACTAAAAGAAAATTGTCAAAAGCTTTTGAGGGTTTATAATCGGAATAGACTCTTGCCCAGTTTTAAACAACCAAATGAGAGTTAAGCAGTTCAAAATTAGTTTTGGTAGTTTGTTTGTGGAGAACCTGTTTTCGCATTACAATTTGATTAGTCTCATTCAAATGAGCCAAAGCTCGTAAAATGTTGAGACTGGAAATTAAATAAGTTGTCTCCGGAATAACAATGGATGAGTACATGAATATGTTTAATGCTGTTGAGTCAACAGGAAATTATAAAATTCTTAATAGGTTTACCCAAACTCAAATTGAGGCCTTAACAGATTATTTTATTTCAAAGTAATGATCCTAGTTTCCAAAGCGGAATTGCCGAAGATTTCGGAATCGACCAAAATTAGCCTCTGTAATTCAGTTAATGAAAGATCCCTCATTTCCCCCGTCTCGTAGTTTGATAAAACTTCTATTTCATTAATAGCATGTCTTCTTTTCCGAAACGAATCCTTCACAATTTTCGTTGCATTTGAAACGGAATTAGAGGACTCGTCTCTTCTTATGGTTACACTTTCTGCTCCTGTAATCAAATATTCATAGTTAAAAATCAAACAATTATTATAAGAAAACAATTGTATTTTACCTTCGAGCTTATTTAGCACCGGATTCGGATTTTTAGACCCACCATTGAATAAACCCTATAAATTCTTTTCCCGTGATTTAAGTTTTATTTTTCTATTTCCCGTTTTATTGCGATCACATTTTTCTTTTATTCTTATTTTGTTATTTGTGATTTTTTTTGAAATTTGATTTAATTCAATATTTTTGCCAAAATTTTTTTCAAACTCCGATTTGAATGCTATTAAAGCACTTTTTTTTAGGTTAGGAGTTTTGACTTTTTGTCAAGAGAACTGTATTTCTTTTAATAAAATTCACAAAAAAAATATTTGTATCATATTTTTTTTAAGAGTTATCACAAACACTACTTTCACTTGAAGAAGACATTTTGAGACTGAGATAGTGAGATGAGACAAAGGTCTTGCATACCGAATTGAGCTTTGTCTCATTGCAAATGCTCTATATCACAATCTCGAGCTCAATCTCATGAGACTGAGACAAAGCATTTCGCATATGATATTTGCTGTTGTTATCAGTGGACGCAAGAAGATTATTGATGCGATAGGATCCGCCTACAACAACACTCCCCGCGGAGATATAATGCTAAGGTTGGCTGTAATAACAACGGGCTAAGATATGTGATGGGTGCTCACGGAGTCGGCAATTGCAATGATTCATTGACTTCTGCAACGCCAATAGCTTGTGATTGGTGGCACTATGTTTGAGCACAATTTCTGTCATAAAATTAGCTGGGAGTTGACGGACAGGCAAGCGTCTGCCAACCAAATTGACCACTTCGCGATTAGTAGACGCTTTAGAAGCAGTCTCTTGGATGTACGAAACAGAAGAGGTGCCGATATGGGACTTGCCCGTGACCACCACTTAATGCTACACTAAGATTGCATACATCACAGTTCGAATATTCAACGGAACAACACAAGCCCCAAAACTTAACATCGCCAAACTAAAGGATCGCACTACCCGTCAAAAATTTAGGGACCACCTGTCACACGAAATGAGAACAATCAGCAGCACAGTACATAACGACATCGAACACTCGGTTTTAAAGCGAGTGTTTGCAAACAACGTGCAGCCGATACTTTCTGAAGCGCCTGAAAAAACTGATCGTTGCAACAATTAAAGCACTTAAGAACAACAAAGGGGTAGGACTTGATGGAATTCTCGCAGAGCTTTTAAAAGCAGCGCCAATGTCATCAAGCGAACTGCTTCATGCGCTCATGAAAGAATCCTGGACCACCGAAAGCTTCCCCCATGAGTGGAAGAAGGGAATGATCGTCAAGATCCCAAAAAAGGAGATATTACAAAATACAAAAACTGGAGAGGAATTTGCGTTCTACATCAGAGAACACCTTGAGGCCACACTCGATGCCGAAGAAGCAGGATCACGCGCTGGATCCTCCTGTATTGATCATATCAAAACCCTGCGGATCATTATTGAACAGTGCGTTGAATATCGATCACCACTACACCAGCTGTTCGTGGACTTCGAGAAGGCCTTTTATAGCGTTAACAGGCATCCCAGAAAAAATAATTGCTATAATTAAAGCAGCATATGATGGATCGAAGTGTCAAGTTCTGCACGATCTGACAAGAGATGATTTTGAAATTTCAAGTGGAGTCAGACAGGGCTGTATTCTGTCGCCAATATTGTTTTTTTGGGTGATAAGCGATGTACTGCGTTCAGCTCTATGAGGTAGCGTAGGGATCCAACGGACTTTGACATCCTACTTAAAGCACTTGGATTACGCGGGCGTTGTTTGCTTACTCACTCATAATATCATGAATCTTCATCAAATGACAACAAGTGTGGAGGGAGAAACAGAAGTTGTGGGGCTGAAAATTAATTCTGGCAAAACAAAAATGATCAGCCTCAGAACCGACCATCCTCTCAAATAAATATTTCTTCGCAACCGTAGGAAAAAGTGGAGAGCTTTCAATAATTTAGAAGCATCGTTTCCATCGAAGGCGGAACCGAACAAGACGTCATCTGTCGCATCGGCAAAGCAAAGCGGAGTTCCGTATGCTGGCAAAAATTTGGAGGAATAACTCTATCAGCTTAAGAACAAAGCTACAACTATTTCGTACAAATGTTGAATCTGTGCTTCTTGGAAGTATACTTCAGGCATAACAAGAAAGCTGCAAACCTCCGTATATAGATGTCTTCGTAACATCCTAAGGATTTTCTGGCCAAACCGTATTTCAAATGAGGTCCTTTATAGAAGGACAGGTCTGGAACCTATAGAAAATGTAATACGAAGACGTAAGTGGCAATGGATTGGACATACGCTTCGAAAAGCTAGGGCAATGCAGTAGAATTCGTTCACACAAGAAGGAAAAAGAGCTGGACGACCGAGAAGCACATTACGCAGGACAGTCGAGGTGGAATCAGCGTCACTAGGAAAGAGTTGGAGAGAGCTGAAACACATCTCCGGAAACCGTACACAATGGCGCGTAGGCTTAGTAGAGGCTCTGGTGAGAAAAGTCTTCCAATCTACACCCACAGGATAACGCGAGAAAGACCACGTATCAGTTAGCAAGCACAAGTATGAAAGTGACCTCACCCAACTTGGAGATAGAAACATCTAGTAAGATGTAGAAGTTTGTAGGGTGAAACGCAAGTTCACACAGGGCACTAGAGCCACCATAAATAAGTTGGTAATAAGCCATATTTCAAACATTTATTAGATTTACATTTCGAGGCTTTGGTTTTTGATTTCCATTGTCTTTTATTGGTGGTCGTCAAGTTTGTTAGCGGATATGTTAATATGTCAATATATTTAACGCTCGATTCCATGACTCATTGGTCTTTTTCAATTGAAACAAGACTGCGCCTTCAATCTTACTAAAGAGTTTGACTTTTGACTTGAATTTATTTTTCTAGGCCGCTATCAAAAAATTATGCTCTAAACTTAAAACTTTGTTTAAATATATTTTTGACATTAACAAATAAAATGTTATAAGAAACTTTTCGATAAATGTGTTTTTACTATCATACATTAAACAGTGTCTTTTGGACAGTATTTTATTATCTTCTTATAGAAACGCCCCCTCAATCTTATTTTTTTTGAGCTTCACAAAAACTTGATTTGAATGCAAGACTTACACAAAGTCAACACGATTTTCAATTCAAAATGCGTAAATCCGATTCCTTTGCATTCTATTAACCTTTTTTTTCTTCTTCTTTTTCTCTTCTTGACTCCCGAAAAATATTCAACCCACTTAATAGAATCAGTCTAATGGTCTTTCATCCTTTCGCTCGTTAAGACCTTTCAATCTCGTTTTGTTCAACATCTTCTTTAACGGAAGACATAAAGCATCTGTTGCTTTAGCAATGTTTGGACAAAGGGAAAAGAGAGAATTTTTCTTTTCTTTTGCAAAATGATTGTTGTTGTTTTTTTTCCTTTCTTATATACATATACGGTAGGTATATCCTTTTTAACACCACCATTGGTCGAATGAAAGAGAAGTCTTATAGAAAAATAAAAGAATTTAGGATAACAGTGTTGAGTTTATTTTGCATTAATATTTTAAGGATTGTGTTTGAATTTTCTTTTGTATTTTAAATACAATTCCATTAGGGTAAAGGGTATATAGAAAATACCTTTAAGTCTGACAGGGGTTAGTCAAGAAAAAAAAAGAAACATAAATTATCCTTTCTTTATTTTTAGATTGAGAATCTTACAAATGAGTCAGTTCGATAAGTTATTCTTTAAGTTCAAAGTTTTTCAGCTTAAAATAGTACCTAAATAATGATTATAGAATTATAGCATATTTGAAAGTTGTAATTTTCGATTGATCAGTTTGTTACGGTAAATTTTAACGCAACAAAAACCAGCCGTTTGCAAAAGCAACAAAAGCAGGTGAACGAGATCGGATGAGCCGAATAATTCTTTCCATATTTCCAAAAACATGAAATTAGTATTAATAGGAAAGTGCCTAGTAGAGACTTTTTCTCGATTTTTGTTTTTTTCCTTAATCTTTCTCGAAAAATAAGAATAGTTGGGAAGGGGTCTAAGTGCTGCAATTATGTTTCGGCAAGTTTTTTAAACTCTTGTTGAAACCGTTGTTGTAAAGATAGTTACGAATTAGCTTGGAAGGCACACTTGAAAGAGCTTAACACCCGAGTTTATGAAAAATAGTACAAAGTTCGAGGAATTTTTGAAGAATAACTTCGAATTTCTGGAAGAATAGATACAGCAGTTGATGTGGATATTGGAACCAAATGGCCGGTTGTTCTTCCAAAGGATCACCATATAACGTTTCTAATTATTCTTGACCACTATCACCGTAAATTTAAACATCAATATAATGAAACAGTTGTGAACGAGCTACGTCAGCGATTTACATTCTCGCTTTACGTGTAGTGGTTAAAAAAGTGCAACGTAAATGTCAGGAGTGTCGCAACCAAAGAGCTGAACCAGTGATACCTGTGATGGCGGAACTACCTTCTGCAAGGTTAAAAACGTATACTAAGCCTTTCTCATACGTTGGGATAGACTATTTTGGACCGATGCTTGTAACTGTGGGGCGACGTGTGGAAAAAAGGTAGGGTGTTATTTTTACCTGCCTTACTATAAGAGCGATTCATGTTTAAGTCGCCCATTCTCTCTCTACTAGTTCTTGCATCCAAGCTTTGAAACGATTTGTTTTAAGAAGAGGTACTCCAATACAAATCTACACCGACAACGGTACCAACTTCCGGGGAGCAAGTCGAGAATTAAAAGCAGCTGTTGAACAAATAAGTGGTAAGAAACTGGTAGAAGGTATAGGTGAGGGAAGGGTCAAATGGTCATTCATTCCTCCAGCAGGTCCACATATGGGTGGATGCTGGGAGCGGTTGGTTCGATCGGTAAAGCAAACGCTTTTACAAATAAAATTTACCAGAAATCCGAGTGATGAGCTACTAAATATACAATGATGGCCGAAGTTGAAGGGATAATCAACTCTCGTCCATTGACTTACGTCCAGTGTCTTGTGAGGATGACGAAGCCTTAACACCTAACCATTTTTTGTTGGGCTCTCCAAACGGATCAAAGCCGTTAGGAGAGTGTCAAGATGAAGACATTACCTTAAAACAAAACTGGATGATGGCTGAGCAGCTTAGTAACTCTTTCTGGCGAAGATGGATCCGGGAGTATCTCCCGACCTTAACAAGACGAACGAAGTGGTTCCAGCACACAAAGCCCATCTTGTGTAATAGAAAGTATGGAAGTAAACCAGCAGGAACCTTTGCCGCCTCTGCCTACTACTAATAGGTCCAAAGTATCAGCAAACAACTATGATTCAAAGAACTAGGTTGAAAGTTAAAAGCCATAAAACTTGAAGACCAAACGAACTCCAACCACTAAAATAGCATCGAATTCCTCTAATAAAAAGAAAACCTCAATATTTTATTGAATATAATTGCAATTGTTTTTTTTTTTGATTCGGAACAAGAAAAAGACCCACAAAGTTCGTGCTTCTTAAGATAGAATCCAGGTAAGTTATAGAGGAAAATTTTGTCAAAGACTACATTACGGCGAAGGATATGAATCAAATGGCTTCTACGGCTACCATTGCAGCACAATATCCTTTTCATACAAACTTTCTTTCAACAATTGTTTTCAAATGTATAGTAAGTGCATAATGTCCTCAATAACTTCACGAATTCCATCTTTATGGAATTCTGAAGAAAATAATCAGGAAACTTTATTTACAAAATTTCGATTGTTTCGCTGCAGTACAATAATTTTGAATACAAACATCATTTTCATCAATATTCTTCCATAAAAAGTCATCAATTCAAAAACTCGATACCACACATCGCGTTCTCCTCAACAATCGTTCTTAAATTTCCTTCAGAATTTGGTAATCCTTAGCCTCGGGGGTAAAAATATGCCTTATCAGTGACTAAAGACAATTTTTATAGAAGGCGCGTAGCATCCTAAAATTTGTTTTCAAAAACATTTTTAAGTTTTTCTTTTTTGCCTTTTCGCGCCACTAAAAAACTTAAGTTTTTCAATCATACTCACGAGTGTTTCTTTGCATTTAAAATAAATCTTAGCAACTTTTACTTTCTAAATATTAAAAGTTCAAAATTAAATATCTTGTGATTACATATTGCACCAAATAGAGAGAACGATAGGGCACACCTAGGCGTATACGTATTTTTCTTGCTCTTCTAAAACAAATTCGAATTTTTATAAGTGTGCTTAGTTGACATATGTCTAGGTTTCTTATAAAATTCCAAGTGATTAATTTTAGTTCTTTACAACAGAAAATGTTTCTTACTTACTTAAAATGGCGTTTCAGTCCTGTGTGAACTAGCGCCGCACCCAAAATCTCCGTCAAGCTCCGCTGAGATCAATTTCAAATTTTGCGTGTCACCTAATCCCGATCTTCCTTTACTTTCCAGTGGGTGAGGATTCGAAGACTTTCTCTGCCGGTGCATTGGGTTCCATGCGCTTAACGTGACCCAGTTATCTCACTCGTTAGAGTTTCATCCTTCTAGCTAAGTCCATGTCGATGTTCAGCCAGCACAGCTCTTCTTTCCATCTTTTCCTGCATTGACCTGCTATGCATACAGGACTGTAAATCACGAAGAACTTTTCTCTCGAATAGGTTCAAGGCCCTCTCAACCACTTTGGTGGTTGGACTGGTATGAGAACGATCTTATTTATCAACCCGTTGGTTGCTATACAGTACTCAACTGCTCTCTTAGCCCCAAAAAAACAGCAATTAACAAGAGCATTTCTTTCTTTAATCTTTTCTGTTTCAATATTTATAAAAGCTTCGTTGACATCACGTTGAGTTCTTCTGAATGTGTCAATGTCATCAGCATATTTCAGTAATTGAACAGACTTTTAAAGAAAGTGCCTCTACAGTTGACGTGATAGCGATGTTGGGAATTACGTTAAAGAAATCACATGATAGTGCATCACCTTGCCTGTGGCCTTTTTTGGCATCGAAAAGTTCTTTTAAGTTGTTTCCAACCTTTAGCATCGCGAATTCTTCATGGTCATACCCCACAAACGGTCCAGTTTAGCAGGGATGCTGAAACTAGACGTGGCTTTATACAGCTCGTTCCTGTAGATGCTGTCACCTGCGGACTTGAACTTGATAAAGAGATGGAAAGATTTTGATTTGATGTTTTTCCGTTTTTTCCAGGATATGCTGTAATGTGAATATTTGATCGACTGTGGGTTTTCGTGGTCTAAAACCACACTGACAAGGGCTTATTAGGTTGTTGGCGATTAGCTTTAAATGTTTCATTTCTCACAAATAAGTTGGTGCACGCTCAACTATCTCTAGGTACTTTGAAGAGCTCAGCATTCAAGTCATATGCTTCAGCGGCTTTGTTAGCCTTTACTTTGCCTAATTCGGGAAGACGGGATTGTTGGATTTTGTCGCCAGCGTTAAATGGATCATCCTGACTTTTCCTCGTCTCCGTTATATAGTATCATGAAATTAGGTATAGGCCTACATTTTTTGTATGCCCCTATTCCCTTATTATGTAGACACAGTGTGAGCACAAGGAACTGGTGAAAGGGGTTGAAAGGTGTAGTCGGTGTAAATTGGTTTTGAATTCCTGAATACTGCAATGGCTAGGAAAGACAGAGTGTGGCAAGGCATTCCACATTCGCATAAATCGGCTAAAGAACGAATCTCTGTACTTAACAGTACCACCGAATTTAGGCTTAAGGGTTTATTGATGAGCATTCCTAGAAGCGTGAATATTACGGTTGAACTCTTTAAGGGGAGGAATGCTTATTCTTTAGAGCATTAACCGTTAAAATAACGGACAAGAAACATTTCGACGACGTTCAAGCCACGTAAATGATCTTATGATGGTAATATCACCAATCAATCTAAATGCTCTACGTTCAATACTGTTCAAGTGGCTTAAATAAGTTGCAGGAGCACCAGCCCGGATATGGGAGTTATACTCAAGCCTTGGACGTATATTAGTCATGTAGATAACAGCCAGATTAGAGGGGGAGACAACATCCTGCATCGCCTTAGAAAACCCAACCATCTTGCGGAACTTTTGGCAACATCGCGTATGTGATCGTTCCACAAAAGTTGGTTGGTGATACACATATCTATGAATAATGGGGACATATCTCGCTTTAACGATAAAAGACAGAATTGGGTTTTCCAAGCATGAAATTCCACGTGGTTTTTTTTATTCCCTATTGAACAATTCTTTTCAGATAACAATTTAATGAACTTATCATATTTTGTCGTTGCAGTTCCACATTTGTAGTTGAGGGATGTGAATCTAGAAACGAATATGAAAAGCTTAGACTATTTTCGTCAGCGAAACAATGCATTGGATTAGAATTTGCAGACAGGAGATCGTTAATAAAAATGTGAAAGAGTGTTGGAGATAAAACGGAGCCCTGGGGCACACCAGCATTTATTTTGTGGTTTTCAGACTTGAGTTCATTCAATAAAACTTGTATTGAACGATTCGAAAGGTAATTACTAATCCGATGAAGGGTTCATGAAAACCAAACTAATAGCCTTATTGCTCCATCAAATATCAAGTGCAATAATCTTATTTTCTCCAAAGCGATGTTCGGATGTTCCACTGTTTGGTGAGATGAACCATGAGATCACCAGTAGACCTTTTGCTCCGAAAGCCGTACTGAAGGTCATTAAGAAGCTTTCGATCTTCAAGATATTTCTTGAGCTGATAATTAATCACCGTTTACATGACCTTGGAAAGAAGGGACGTAAGTGCAGTCGGTCGATAATTAGAGGAAGACGAAGATTCGACTTTTTTGGGAATAAGTTGGACAAATGCAGTTTTCTATCTTCCCGTAACGAGATCAGAGGAGCAGGTTAGATGAAAAAGCTTATGCAGTGGTTTTTCCAGCGTTGAAGAACACCTCTTCAAAACAAAAGCGGGGATACCATCCGAACCAGCAGATTTATGTATGTTAGGATCTTTTAGGACTCTCGCCACAGTACGAATGCAAAAAATGATTGGCTCCTTAGAATCACTAACACACACGATGACAGGCGGAGTCTTAACACTCACTGGCACCGTTGAATTGGTGGCGAACTGCCTAACAAAGAAATTAGCTTTCTTTAAAGATCTAACAAATGGAATGTCATTGACAATGAACGAAGAGACCGAGGAAGAGGAAGAATTCCTCATATATTCTACAGATGACCAACAATTTTGACTGCCTTTGGGACATTGGAATTTTTTTATCATAATTTGTGGTCATGTAAAAATTAAGTCCGTCGAACATGGGTGTTTCAGGACTTTCTGGCTTGCTTGAAATTATTCCGGTTTTCCTCAGATGGATGGGCTTTAAAACAACGGAAACATACCTTCTTGACCTTAATAACCTTTCTGCAGCTCGTAACGAACCATGCGTTTTCCTTTGGTTTGAACCTATTCATGATAAAAGTTCTCATTCCCAGGAGAATCAAACTTTTGGTCATTTCCGCTGGCGTCAACGTGACTATCGAGAAGGCATAGTGACAAGTTAAAGATAAAAAAAATTGGTGAAGCAACAGTCCGTAGGGAACCAGGGCTAGTGACTTACAACTCTCAACTATTTCTGTGTGCGAGCAATTGCAGGTATGAAGGGGACCTACAGTTTATATGCCGAATCCGAACGGCTAATTTGAGAAAGCACTTTTCATGAAAAGCATTACTTTTGGAGAATTTTTCAATTCCTCGCAAGAGGTAGTACCCGTGAATAAAACATTTTATAGTTGGCACAGGCAAGGATCGAACTCAAGACCTCTCGTACGACATTCCAGCGCCCTAACCATCTAGCCACAAGTACTACGAACAGTTAAAGATCCTAAAATAATTATTGAATCCTAAAGTATGTTGGTGAACAAATTATAAATACAAGTGATACAAGTTAAGTCCTTTTTTGGGTCATCCTTTTAAAATGCGTGTTTCAGCTTGTTGACATTCTAAAAAAGAATTAGCACCAAATCTTATTTAAAAAAAAAAGAAAACCAAAATAATTTAACTTGGGTTGTTACCTAATTTCCTAATAACAACATTAAAGTTGAATTTCTTTTAAAAACTTTAAATCTCAAAACAATTACTCAAAATAAAATTAAGCTAAACAAAAATAACAACAACATCAAGCTTAAAAAAGACCAAAAGCAACAACGAAGAAAGTACAAAGAAAAGAACTCAAAATGATTAATAATCCGATTTTCATCGTATCTCCATTCATTGTTCACGATTCATTAGCATAAATCCCTATACCTTGCTATTATAAGTATGAAGGTCAAATGAAATATGTCCAACACGCAGATTATAAGATTATGTACCGCTATGTGCGAAAGTTCCCGAATCCCTGTGAAAAAAGTTCAACAACACCATTGAAAAATTGTTTTTAAATATCAAAGACAAAAACCTTTACATATACCCTATACTTTCACACATACATAGCTATAAGGCTACGCGCCCTTAATATACGAACCGCGTTACACTCACCATCAGCATAAGCTCGGTCGTCTTGGTTCAGTGGTCAGCGGGCGGAGGTGTTTGGTTGTTGTGTTGTTGGTTGTTGGAGTCCCGTCCTTGTCCTTATCCCGTCACACCGTCGTAACCCGCTGCCGCAGTCGCCGTGTCGTGTCGTCTTCTCATCTCGTACTCATCATTTTTCCAAGCAAACCTCAGCTAAAGCTCAACTCAACTCAACTCAACTCAGCACAAAAAAAGACCAACTTTGGAATAAATTAAATTTGCTGACATTATGGAATAATTTTACTTTGTCAAACCTTAACTTAATGCAATATTCATAAATTCTTGTCGTTGGTTGGTTTGGTTGGGGGGGGAAGGGTGAGTGTATTTTTATTTTTGCTTTTTTATGTTATACCCTTACCGTACCTTCCTATAGAGAGGTATGTGTATATGCGTTGACTGTGTGTTAGAAAACTTTCCTCGACTTCAACTGTCCTGGGTCCTCATTGGAGCCTTCTGGAGCGACAGCAAAGAAAGTTCTCCAGGATTCAATGAAAAACAACAACAAGGAGATAAAAAAAAAACAATTGCTCATTCCATGCAGTGCGGTTCTGTGATAAAATCGACAAAGTTTCTAATCGAATTTTTTCCCATCACAAACCCCCTTCTACCTCCCAATCCCTACCCCTTCAAACCACCCTTATTTCAGGTTGGAGTTGCCTTTTTTTCTTGCTGTTGCTCCTTCTATGCTTTTCATTCATTTCTAAATTATGCAAATTCTTACTGTTGCTGGTACTTAGATCGCATATAAATTGCTTCGTTATACAGTGATAAGTGTATGTCAATGGACGCCCGACCGCCCGTCGTCGTACCGCACCGCACTTCTCCGGCCCACTTGGTGCCGTTCTTTGCTTTGAGAAGGGCGCGTAATGCTTTTCTAAGACGGAAATGCCTTTGGTGGAAACGACAACTACAACGACGACGAAGACGACCGCGATGCGACACACGGCAAGGAACTTCAAAAATGAACTTGTGTTAAATATAGAATGCATAAGCTTATAAATGCACAAAAGGTTTGCGCTTGTAAAACTTTTTCTTATATAAGCCAAAATTCGAGAAAATTCTGATCATGTTTTTTTACTCTTAGTTAATTTTTTTTATTTTTATTAAAGTTTTTTTTGATGAGTTTAGTGTTAAATTAGAAAAATCGAATAAAGGAAATTTTGTTTATAAGAAATAAAACTTAAGAAAACTTTACAATCATTTTACACTTCAGGACATTTCTGTTGTATTGTTTTCATAAGCTTCTTTCTAAAAAAGGGCTAGGCTAGGCTACCACCCACATTAATAACTTCCCATCCGACAAGAACTTATAGCCTTTAACAGACTTCAACTTGGCGAATTTTGCGTCTGGATTTGGACTTACACCCGTACAAGATCCAAGTGACTTAGGAGCTTAAAGTTCATGGCCATAGACAATGCCGTTTATTCGCTGAATAGACGTCGAATCGTTTGGAAGAGGACCACAATTTTGGCTGAAAAATCATCTTTATTCGAGGCTCATTTTTGAATGAATGGCTGTGTTAAAAAGCAAAATGCCGGAATATGGGACGACAATGACAATAACCCACCCGAGGATCAGGTGATAATGAATCCTCAAAAAATTGCCGTTTGGTGGGGATTTTGGCCGGTGGCGTAATTAGTCCATCCTTTTTTAAAAACGACGTTAGTGAGGCAGTCATTGTCAACAGCGAGCGCTACATAACGATGATAACTAATTTCTTGCAGCCCAAATTGAACCATATGGACCTAGTCGACATGTGGTTCCAGCAGGACGGCGCTACATGCCACACAAAAACGCCACGATTAACATTTTGTATGATCGATTTGATGGTAACGTTATCTCACGTTTTTAAGTAAGTTTTTTTACAAAAAATAAAAACTTAAAAGAAAATTTACCAAAAGCTGGTAAAAAATTTTGAAAAAAATCGCATTGACAGTTTTTTTTACAAAAAAAATAAAAACCTAAACAAAAAAAATAGTAAAAGTTTAAAAAAATAGATTTTCAACTCATATATATATTTTCGAAACTTTGAAATATTGCCTTTAAACTGCTTATATCTTTTAAAAAATATTGTTGTCAATATTTAGTCAAATTTTGAGAAAAATCGAATTGAAAGTTTTCTTACAAAAAAAATTGAAAAAAGAGGGTAGGATGAAATCCACACTGATAACTTCCCATCCCGTCTGTCGATTCGTCTTGCTTAAAAGTTTGTCTATATGTACTAGTATCAATTTTTACCAAATTTGCGTACTATTTTTGTAGATTTTATTTGTTATAAAAAACAGATGGTTGGATTTTTATATAAAAATTACTGAATATCGAAAACAATATTTTCTGCGAAATAAAATAATGTTTGAAGCCAATATTTTAATTTTTGAAAAGCTATTTGAGTCGAAAGTATATTTTTACCAAGATTTAGTATTGTTTCTTTTTAGAGTTTTATTTTTTGTAAAAAAATTGTCAATTCGATTTTCCTCAAAATTTGTCTTAATGTTAACAACAATAGTTTTTTAAAGATTAAAGTAGTTTTAAGCCAATATTTCAAATTTTTGGAACGATATTTGAGTCGAAAATCAATTTTTATTATCTTTTGTTAATTTTTTTTTTTAATTTTTTTAATTTTTTGTACAAAAACTGTCAATTCAATTTGTCTCAAAATTCAATCAGATGTCAAAAACAATTTTTTTTGAGATGAAATCATATTTTAATCGTAAAATTTTGCAGGTGACAAATTTTTTTTCAGTTTTTTCGATTTATAAAAAACCGTTAAATGGAATTTTTCCAAAAAATATACTTGTTTGGTATCACATTTCATTTTAGTCTATAATATTTAATTCAAGTCTCTAGCGTTTTTGGTTCGTAAGATATTTAGGGTTAACCAAAATGTTCACCTTTTTTTCAAACTGCTATGGTAAAAAAAAACACCCACGCAATTTTCTTGAGAGCCCTTTCTGCATCGTTCTGCCTTATTATCTGTATAACTAAATTTATTTGAAATCGACATCTCTTCTGGTTCTTGAGCTTTGGAAGACGAAAAAACGTCGGAAACGTACGAACGTACGTACACACGCACGCACAGACATCTTTCTAAAAATCTTTTATTTCGACTCTAGAAACCTTGAAACGTCGAGAAATGTCAAAATTTTCAATTTGACAAATGGGACCTATTACAATAACTTAATATGGGAAGTTAAACATTGTGACCTTATTCAGAAAAGCGATCCGTAATCTTTTTAAAAGATGATCTCTTCAAAAGAGTAAAAAGATATTGAACGAAAGTTCCGTAATTAGGTACAATTTATTCACTGTAATCGGTAAGATGTAGTGATTTATGAAAGATATTACTTCGTTTAGTATTACGAGCTATGCTTTCATCATATATGTAAGTAAAAATGAGTAATTGCTGAATGGATACAAAAATTATAAGCCCTAAGTTAACGTTTAGAAAACGATTCCCCAGCTGGAATTTTAGGCAATTTTTCTTGCAATTATAACTTGATAAAGCAAGTTTACTCTTCTTTTCGAGGTCAACAAAAAAATCTCATTTTTGGATTGATGGATAATTTTTTAGTCTCTATGTGTTGGGTTTCTATTCGCTATCTTATGTCTTATCTTTTAATTTGTTTTCCAGTATGTTCCACGTCTAGAATATATCTGAAAGAGGTTACTGGAAGCTGTGATTAAAATTTTGTTTAAAGTAACTGAAGTAAAAATCAAATAAAACTATGAACTTAGTAGTTTCTTCGAGATCAAGAGACAGGTAATAACAGGAGCTTTTATTTCTGCTGAATTAAAACTTTTTTAGTCCACTGATTTGAAATACGGTTGGACAAACTGTATACAGCCATATCTTCATTGATTTCAAGGCCGCATATATATATATATGTACATAAATTATGTACAGCCATGTCTAGTTTTGACATCTCTGATAAACTCGTCCGTTTACTAACTTCCTTACTTAAGGTGGCGCTGCAGTCCTGTGTGAAGTAGGGCCTCACCCAACAAACTTCTCCGTCTAGCTCGGTCCCTAGCTAGATGTCTCCAGTTTCGCGCTCCTAGTTGGGTGAGGTCAACTTCCACTTGTGCAGCACGTCGTTCCATCTTCTCCTCTACTCCCCTTCGATGCATAAGGGATCGTTGATCACACGAAGAACTTTTCTCTCGAAGCGACCCAATGTGCTTTCATCCGCTTTTGTCATAGTCCATGCTTCTGCACCGTATAGCAGGATGGGGATGATAAGGGTCTTATACAGCAACACTTTGGTCCCTCGATAGGACTTTACCACTCAATTGCTTTCTTAGTCCAAAGAAACAACGGTTAGCAAGAGTTATTCTGCGTTTGAACTCAGCGCTGGTGTTTTTTTCTGCGTTTACAGCGGAGCCTAGGTAGACGAAGTCCTTGACTACCTCAAAGTTACGTCTGTCGATGGTGACGTTTTGACCAAGACGTCGGTGTTGTATGTCCTTTCTTGACGACAGCATGTACTTTGTTTTGCCCTCATTAACCGTTAAACCCATTTTTTGCCGCCTCTGCCTCAATACTCACAAAAGCCCCATTGACATCACGCTGAGTTCTTCCGATTATGTCAATGTCATCAGCATATGCTAGTAATTGGACAGACTTTTGAAAGATAGTGACTCTAGTGTTGACGTGTGAGCTCTGCACTATTCTTTCAAGTACGATGTTAAAAAAAAAATCACATGACAGCGGATCACCTTGTCTAAAACCTTTTTTGACATTGAAAGGTATTCTGTTAAGTTGTTTCCAACCTTTATGGAGCAGCGTGAATTCTTCATGGTAATCCTGCACAAACGGACGAGTTTGGCAGAGATGCCAAGACTAGACATGACACTATACAGCTTGTCCCTGTATATGCTGTCATATGCGGCCTTAAAATCGATAAAAAGATGGTGGGTGTCGATTTGTTGTTCATGGGTTTTTTTCAGGATCTGCCGTAATGTGAATATTTGATCAGTTATGAACTTTCCTGGTCTAAAATCACACTGATAAGGACCTATCAGGTTTTTGACGATGGGCTTTAGACGTTCACATATTACCGCACAGAAGATTTTATAGGCGATGTTAAGTAGACTTATTCCTCTATAGTTGGTGCAGTTTAGATGGTCTCTTTTTTTTAGGATCGGGCAAACAATACTGAGGTTCCATTCATCGGGCATGTTTTCTTCCGACCATATCTTACAGATAAGTTAGTGCATGCGCTCCTAACCAACTTATCTTCAGCTGCTTTAAAAAGCTCGGCATTCAAGCCATCCGCTACAGCAGCGGCTTTATTAGACTTCAGCTAAGATAGGTCAATGTTTACTTCGTCTAAGTCGGGACGGGATTGTTGGCTTTCGTCGTCTATGTTGAATGGATCATCATACTGCCTGACAGCGGAATTCAGTTCGTTGTCGCAGTTATATAGTCTGCAGAAGTGGTCCTTCCATATCCTTAGCATTGACTGCGGTTCCACTTTCGTCTTTCCAGCCTTCGGTTCTAGGTTTATGTACCTGTGAATTTGTTTTCACCTGTTCATAAAACTTTCAAACTTCATTCCTGCTTTCAAACCTTTCAACATCTTCGACCGCACGCTTCTCATGCCCTCTCTTTTAGTACGATATGATGTTAGCTCCTCGGAAAGTTCGTACATCCATAATGCTGGAAGCGTGTCAGGCGTCGATCGAAAAATGGTCAATCTGGTTGACGGTAGATTGATCTGGAGAAGTCCAAGTACCTTTATGGATGTTGAGGTGTGGAAAACGCGTACTGGCTACCACGACGTTTCACCCCGCAGCAAAATCTATGAGCCTGAATTCGTTGTTGAAAGTGTTGTCGTGCAGGCTGTTCTTCCCGATTATTCCACCAAAGATGTCTTCCCTTCCTAGCTTGGCATTAAAATCGCCCAGGACTATTTTAATATCGTAGCTAGGGCACTGCTCATATGTTCTGTCTAGGAGCTCAAAGAACATATCTTTGGTGTTGTCGTCTTTCTCTTTTGTAGGTTCGTGCGCGCATATCAGGCTAATGTTGCCGAATTTAGCATTGATGCGCATGGTCATGAGGCGCTCATTGATGCACCTATAGCTCAAGACTTCTTGCCTAAGTCTGGCTCCAATGACGAATCCGCATCCAAATAAGCTCTGTTGGTTTTCGTGGTAGAAGTCACCATAGTAAATATCGCAGTTTTTCATCCTCTTTTTGACCGGTCCATCCCATCGTATTTCCTGGATGGCGGTGATGTCTGCTTTATAGAGGTCTCGGCCGCACGTGGTCTGTTAAGGGACCTAATATTCCACGTGAATATCCGAAGTTCGGTGTCCTTAATTCGGTTGCGTTGGTTGTCAGCAGTAAATCCGTCCATATCCGAGGCTTGTTGGTGCTTTGCAACTGTGAAAGCTTTTACGTGGATAGAAAGTCTCCCCGACGGCACAACCCCCGACCTGGAGGGCCAGATCCTAAGTATAACTACAATGTTTTGGAGTCGGATAAAACCGTAGTTTTGTAGTTTTTAATTATTATAATCAATTATAATCTTTCATTAAAATCCTTCTAAAATATGTTTAAGCTCATAAAATTTACAAAAAGTTGATTCTTTTCTAAAGTGGTCCCATTCAGCCTTAAATAAATAAAGGAGCTCTTTCAAAATTAATACAGGCAACTCACACAAGGCCAGCCCAGCCAAACTCACAATATTAAAGTCCAATGCATATAAAATCAAAAGGAAAATATTATATGACCCATTATCAATATTATGTAGGAGAATACCACATATGTCCTGTCCACATGGCTTCCCGAAATGTTCCAATTTTGCCCCAATGGAAAATATGAATACATATCTTCGTCTCTATAGGACTTCGCTTACATATATAAATCGAAAAAGATCCTTTTGATGAAATCATGATGTTAAATGATTGAAGCCACTTATTGAAGTAATAAAACATTCACATAAATTCATTGAACGTGAATTTCAGCTGTGTCAGCATTTAACCCATTTTCATCATCATCATCGTCATCATGGAGTTTTTGCGTTATGCCCTGATTCAATCAGCAACATACAGAAAAAAAGAAGGGAACTTCTCTCCGCTTCGGCCAACAACATCATCGTTTTGAGAAGGCTGAAGCCTGAAGTCATAAATGTTTAATGCCTGTCCTATCGTAACTGGTACTATGGTACGAGTATATATACCTTCCTGATGGTACTGGGCTTTTTAAAATAAACTGTATTTTAAGGTTTTCCATTATAGAAAAGAATATTCATTTCCTTATTATTGTCGAGAATATAATAAGGTGAGTCTGTGTCAGAATTCAGGACAAGCATAAAGAATACAAAAATGACAACGAAAAATTATTATGTAATACCAATGAGAATGAGAGGGGATTTTTTTAATAGAGGTAAGGTCTATACTATATACCAACTTTTGGTATTGTATTAAAATGTAAGTAAAATCTTATAATTTATTTAAGAAATTAAATTTTTATTAAAAATTTCAGGGATCATGACTTGAATTATTGTGACATAAGTTTTAATCGTTTGGCTTTATTATCATACAATTCCATTATCCTGCTGAAATCGGGGTGTATACCTATTCGTATTATGGAAGGAGGTGCGAAAAAGGATTAAAATGTATCTTTAATGCCATCAGGAAGTATTGTGAGAAGATGTTTAAGAACAGTTAACTTATCCTACCAAACTATAAACAAATATACTCAATTGAATATAGGTTTCAATAAGGAAGAATCGGGACAAGAAACATGCTCAGAAAATGGTAACACTTTTGAATGTTCTTGGATTTTGGTAGTTTGTGCACTTTTTCGCTGTTTTGATGACCTACATTTAGATCCGAATCCAAAATACTCACTTTAGGTTCTTGAGCTTTAACTTTTTAAAAATCGAATAAAATTGAATGTGTTGGATATTTTAAGTGTAGAGAAACTCAGGAATGGTTAAGTATTTATATATACATAGTAAAGTAAAATAAGAAGTATAAGAGTTTAAGTGTTGCCATTGAGTGTTTACATTTAAGTAGATTTTGCGATATAGTTTACTATTAGTTTAATTTGCATTTACAATTTCATAGATTTTCAATACACCTTCTCAAATTAAAGTTGCATATAAAATCCTAGCTTGTTAACAAAATACAAATGTTTTACTTTTCTTAAGTTTTTTGTTAAAATACCGGTAGTCATATAATTTGTTGATATATACTTTAAATTAATTAAACCTTTTTCGAAAATATCTCTTACGAAATGTACTTTGATATCGATATGTTTACTTCTCGCATGGTGAACTGGATTTCGGACCAGTTGTTGGGCGCTTAGATTGTCTCCATACAACACAATGGGGCTTGTAGCGACATATCCGAAACCAATGTCATCAAGAAGGTTGCGCAAGTAGAGAAGTTCTTTAGATGCGGAAGAAAGCGCCATGTATTCCGCTTCTGTACTGCTGAGTGCCACAGAAGGCTGTTTCCTTGACTCCCATGAAACCGCGCACCCAGCAAGAATGAACACGAACCCAGTAAAAGATCGTCTATCATTCGAATCTCCACCCCAGCCAGCATCAGCGTACCCAACCAACTCAGAAGAAGACTTTCTGAAAATAAGTTTCAAATTTATTGTTCTGTTTAAATATCTGAGCAAATGCTTTACAGCTGTAAAATGCTCTTTATGAGGGTTTGTATTGAACTGCGATAATTTAATCACAGAATGTGATATATCGGGTAGTGTTGTAAGACTTATAAAGTTTAACGAGCCTATTAGTGATTGATAAGTTTTTGTATCAACCTTTGCATTCCAAAATTGGCTAAGATCTCTCCAATTAATTTTGTTTGACCCAGTTTAATCGGACCTCTATCACCTTCTCTTTCAAACTATATCCCCAGAAAATAGTTGATGGGTCCTTTGTCTTCGAGTTTAAACTCCTTAGCAAGTTTTGACTTGATATTATTAAGCTCTTCTTTGTCCTTAAAAGCGAGAATAATATCATCTACATAAACGACCAAAATGTTTATAATTCCATTTTGACCAGATGATGTATAAACACAATTGTCGTAGGAAGATCTCACGAAACTAATTTTCAGCAGGACACTATTTAGTTTTTGATTCCACTGTTTTCCGGACTGCTTAAGTCCGTACAAGGCTTTCACAAGCTTCTCGGATGTTCTTTGTTTACAAAATGTTCAGGTTGTTCCATATATATATTTTGATCTAGCTCACTGTTGAGGTATGCAGAGGTTATGTCAATTTGGTGTACGAGCAATTTTAACTCTACGGCCAAGGCAATTACCAGCCTTATTGTGGAATACCTGGTGACTGGAGAGAAAGTTTCAGTAAAATCCTGGCCATACTTTTGACTGCAGCCCTTAGCTACTAGTCTAGCTTTGAACCGCTCAATTTTGCCACATTTATCCTTTTTGATATTAAAAACCCATTTGGATTTTATGGCCCTACGAGATGCTGGCAAATCTACTAAAACCCAGGTTTTATTATCTAACAATTAATTATATTCAGCATCCATAGCATTCTGCCACAATTGTGAGTCTTTACCACGAAGGGCTTCCGGTACGGTTTTTGGTACATTCTCACAATTTTGCTCAACATTCATCATAAAATTTAAAGAATTTGACCTTTGTCTTAAATTTGACTTTTTCTTTGTTTTATTTTCAAATTTTCTAACTCTACCACTTCTTAAAATGCTAGGACTAACCTGGTTTTCATTTTCAGTAGATACCTCTTTAGTACTGGCATTGGAACACATTTGTAGTTCATCATTCTCACAGTCCGCGAACTCATCATCACCTCCAACAGGAATGTCATTATCAGAAATTTCATATTCTTGATTAGGCTCACGTTCAAAAACGGCAACATCCTCGTCGACAAACTGACCAGCAACAACATCTTGTTGGACACCAGCAACAACAGCATTTTGTGGAGAATCAAAAACAACGGGTATTTCAATTTCACATAGGTCTTCACGCTCTTGTCCGAAAGCATCTTCAAATTCGGTTTCATCACCTTCTACTTTGAATGAATCGATTTGTGTGAAATTATTTTTACCGTCTTCTTCTTCTTTAGGTGACTCGATAAGAACATAATCCGAGTCTGTAAGACATATTTTAGACGGGTTCTCAATAAATTTAACATCTTGACTTATATGAATCTTCCCCGTTTTACGTTCATATAATCTATAGGCTTTAGCCTCTTCAGAATAACCAACCATTAAACATTCAAAACCTCTTGGGCTGAATTTGAAATTACCTGGTTTTTTATTCAGCATGAATGCCTTGCATCCGAAAATCCTCAAATGAGAAACGTTTGGTTTAAATACAAACGAAGCTTCGAAAGGTGTTTGAAGCTCCAATAACTTCGTTGGTGATCTGTTTCTGAGATAAACAGATGTGTTTATCGCCTCAGCCCAAAAACTTTGCTCTCTCAGCACACCCGTTCTGCTGTGGGGTATAAGGACAAGTTAATTGTTTTATACCATTATCTTTTAAAAAACTGTCAAACTCTTTATTAAAGTATTCTCTCCGGTTGTCGCTTCTTAAAATTTTGATTTTATTACCAGTCTGTGTCTGTGCCATTACCTTAAACGCCTTAAAAAATTGAAGCGTCTCACTTTTCTGACGTAAAAAGTAAACAAAAATCATACGGGAATGATCATCGATAAAAGTCAGAAAGTATTTTGTGCCTCCATTTGATACATTCCTCATCGGCCCACAAATATCGCTGTGGATAATTGAAAGCACGGACTCACTCCTATTTTCTGATAATGCAAACGGTAAAGATGACATTTTCCCCCTCAGACAGGGCCAGAGGAGCCTTCGCTCTGACGAAACGGCTGTTTCCTAGCAGTCGACTTGACCCCAGCGTAGAGTTAATTTGCTACATGGCCCTCATACGGCCAATGATCGTTTATGGTTGTCCTGTGTGGTTCAACGTTGCCCCTTCCCAGATGGAGAAGTTTCGGGTGTTCGAGCGGCAGTGTTTACAACGCTGAACCGACTTATATCGAACAGCCGAGTCTTCTTATTTGCATTACTATTCCAACGAGGTCACATTGCAAGAGCTATGCCTTCGATCAACAATTTAAATTTCGGGGTGTTCTTTCCGAACGACGAGTATTTTGAAAATGCACGCTTGAACGGCTTCATGCCACTAGAGGCATTCCGCTATTTAGATAGATGCTGTCTGATACAGAATAGATTGGCAGTCCCGCTAATCTACCGCGTCAGATGACGAACCGTGGGGGACTCCTGTACAATTGGGACGTCATGGCACAAGGCGGAGCAGATGTCCTTCGGTTCAGTAGGACTGAACGGGACCGAACTGATAGGATGAGTCAGGAGAACCAGTTTTGGTGGCTTTAATCGGCACTTGATAGTGGGTAGTCGGGATGGGGATTGAAGCCTTGGCCGGCTTACATAATCATAATTTTTCTGGCAATCTGTGAGGGCTTGCATACGCGATTGGTTATTCCTTTTGCAGGAGAACTGCACCTAACGCTGTAGAGCTAGCATCAGCTTCTAGCCTTACGTCATCATTGACGTCATATAGTTTTAGGACAGAAGTGTTACAACTAGCGGATTTAATTTTTATGTAAGCTTGCTCATTGACATCGTTTCACTCCCATGGAGTCGACTTTATTAATTTAGTTGTCAATGAAGAATAATTGGGGATGAACTTACTTAGATAAGTGAATTTGCCGAGAAATCTCTGTAGTTCTTTTCTGTTTGTCGGTGACTTAAGTCGTTTGATTGCCTCCATCTTATCTGGATCAGCTGTCTTTCCGTGCTCGCTTATGATGCGGCCTTAGTATTTGACCTTTGGCTGCTCAAACACACATTTTGATTTGTTGAGAGTAAGGCCCTTATCGGTCAAGATTTTGATCACCTCGGTTGTGGTTTTTCGTAGGTCTTCCCTAGACCTAGAATAAATTAAAATATCATCAATTGAAATTTTTACATTGGATAAATGTGATAACAGGGACTCCATAACGCTTTAAAAGACTTCAGGGGCGGCAGATATACCTAAAGGTAATCCTTTGCAGGCATATCTGCCCAAGGTGTTCAAAACATAAGTATTTTCTTGGTTCTATCGGAGACTTGAATTTGCCAGAATGCACGTTTGCAGTCTTACAAGGTGAATAGTTTGGAACCGTTGATTTAAGCTCATATTTCTTCGATTGTTTGCATAGGATAATGACGGCGCAATATATTTTTGTTGACGAATGTGGGATCTATGGAAATTCTTATTTTGTTGTTTTTTCGAACCACAACCATAGGCGACACGGAGAGAGCGGCTTCTTTCATGGGCTCGATGACTCCTACTTTGACCATTCTATCGAGTTCCTCTTTAACATCGTCACGTATTTTAAATGGAATTCGTCTCGGAGGTGTAATTACGAATGAAGGATTTTCGACGAGGTCAATACCGTAGTCTTTGAGACAATCTAGACCTTCAAAAATGCTGTCATCTATTTTAACTTGGTTGACTCTGGTAACAAGTCCTAGTTTTTCGCAAGCATTGGCTCCGAGAATTGGTTTGATGTCTTCGGCTACGACTTTAAAAGATATTTTGCACAGTTGGCCTGCTATTGAGCACGGTATTAGTGCTTCGCCGAGTACCTTCATTCGGTGATTACTGAAAAAGACGAGGTGCTTTACACTACTCGGTTTGAGGTTAAAATTGGTGGTTTCGATTACACGTTTGGGTAGCACGTTACACTAGGCACCTGTGTTCAGTTTTATCATGTATGGCTTACCTTCTATGAATAGTTTTTTAGTGAAGATATCGGTTTGCTAGTTGACGTTTTCGGAAAAGTGAATAGTCGTCATCTTCGTATTCTTCACAGATATTAATTTCCTTGGGCAAGGTGTCAGTACTTATGTAGTGGTTTTTTACCAGTTTTTCCTCTGCAAAATTTTTCAAAATGGTTTTTCTTATTGCACTTCTTGCAAACATGATTGTAGGCGGAGCATTTGCGGATTTCGTTTTTTACTTTTGTTGGTGTTACCCTTTCTGACAAAATTTACTGTCTTATCGCCTTCATTGACGATTTGGGCAGATTGTTTTTGGGCCATTTCTGTAGCCTGACATAGTTGGATTGCCTTTTCGAGATCTATGTCTTGAGACAATAGTTTTGTGCGAAGATTTGGTCTCTGAGAAGGCTGTCGTTGAGCGCTTCAAAAGCACACTTCTGCGCTTGTAAACGAAGTCATGACACGAGTTCGTCTATGGATTCGCCATCCTTTTGAGCTATTTTGTTGAATTTGTACCTCTCAAATGTGGTGTTAATTTTTGGAGTGAAATATGTTTCAAAAAGTGTCCTTACCTCGTCGAGCTTCCTGTCAGGATTATGGGCATGTCAGTTGTATATTTTGAGGGCAGAGTATCCGATTGCGGACATAAGATTAAGTTTTAATTTATTTATGACTCAAGAATCAATAATAAGTACAATTCACAATGAGTTGAGGTTAAAGAATGAGCATGTGGCTAAACGTCATAATGCTGTTTAGGTTGGTAATAATGTAAGATGGTATTTCATAGGTTGACAAGTATTAGTAGATGTTAGACCTGAGTCGTGTTAGTATATAACTGATGAGTCCAAATGAGAATACCGAAACAAAACCCCAATATACGAATTTTTGATGGACTTTAGGAGAATCTATTACGAATATAATCCCTATCTTCAATATTCAGTTGAAATATTTCTAGTATTACGTAGAACTTTGTGTTAGATTTCAGTTATCTCACATATACATACATAAATATATCTTAAAGAAACGCTTAACAATTTTAATGGTAAAACGGCTTCAAACAGAAAAAAGCAAAACTGTTTGAAAATAATTTTTGTTTTTTATAACGAATCTGTCCTTAAAATAAGACTACAAATATCAAGTTTTTGAAAATATATACATAATGGTGAAAACTGGTATTTTTTAAATTTGACATGATATTTAAAATCAAAGTTCGTAATCAAAACCGAGCCAACACTTAAAAATAACTGCAAAGCATATTTTTTAAAACGATTTAAGCTTTAAATTCAATATTTTTCTAACATTTTATGAAGAATCAAATAAAGACTCAAATGAAAAATTAAATCTCTAAAAGATTAAGATGTACTTAACTGTAGGTCAATATGATCCTTTTAAAACAATCGAAAATGGAATTCTTAAGGCTTAGTTAAAATTCTCTAAACATAAAATTGTATGATGATTTTGAAAAGTACAAAGCTCTCTGTTCTAGAAACAAGTCAAATCATTTCAGTATCTTATTAAGTTTCTTTAAATTTTCATTAGTTATGCCTTTTTTTTACTCTGAATGAAATTTTGATCATATCTTGAAAAAAAAAAACGTTTTAAAGTTTTAACTTTCCATAGGAAGTTCTGTCTAAAGTTCTAAAAGTTCTGAACCAGGCCACAATGTTTAACTTCCCATAGGAAGTAACAGTAATGGGTACTATTTTTCAAATTGAAAATTTTGACATTTGAATTCAAATAAAATTCGTTTTAGAGATAATAAGGCTGAAAGATGCAGAAAGGGATTTCAAGAAAATTGCGTGGGTGGTTTTTTTACCATAGCAGTTTGAAAAAAAGGTGAAAATTTTGGTTAATCCTAAATATCTTACGAACCAAAAACACTAGAGACTTGAATTAAATTTTATATAATATATTGTAACATGATACCAAACAGGTATATTTTTTGAAAAAAATCAATATAACGGTTTTTTTTTTAAAATCAATAAAACTGAAAAAAAAATTGTCACCTCCAAAATTTTACGACTGAAATATAATTTCATCTCTAAAACAATTTTGTGCAACGAAGAATAATGTTTTTGACATCTGATAAAATTTTGAGAAAAATCTAATTGACAGTTTTTTTATAAAAAATAAAAATCTAAAAAAAAACGTTACTCAAACTTGGTAAAAATTGAATAACGATTCAAATATCTTTTCAAAAACTTGAAACTTAGGCTTCAATTTTATTGTATCTTATAAGAAATATTGTTGTCAACATTAGGACAAATTTTGAGAAAAATCGAATTGTCAGTTTTTTTACAAAAAAATAAAAACCAAAAAAAAATGTATAGAAGTTATTAAAAATTGATTTCCGGCTCAAATATCTTTTCAAAACATTGAGATATTGGCTTTAATTAAATTTCATCTTTCAAAAAAACTTATTGTCAACATTCAGTAAAATTAAAAAAAAATCGAATTGACAGTTTTTGTACAAAAAATTAAAAACCTAAAAAAAGATTAACAAAAGTTGGTAAAAATTGATTTTCGACTCAATTATCTTTTCAAAAATTTGAAATATTGGCTTCAAACTTATTTTATTTTACAAAAAATATTGTTTTTGATATTCAGTAATTTTTATATAAAAATCCAACAGTCCGTTTTTTCATAAAAAATAAAATCTACAAAAAATAGTACTCAAATTTGGTAAAAATTAATACGAGTACATATAGACAAACTTTTAAGCAAGACATATCAGTGTGGGTCTCATCCCAGCCTCTTTTTCTATTATATTCTTCAATTATTTACTTAACATTCAATCTTCATTCCTTTTTTGTTGTTATAATCTTTTTGTTTGATCGTAATTCTCACTCTGTTTTTTTTTCTTAAACTCAGTTCAGATTTTTTTATTCCAATTTGAATCTTATTTCGACTTGCCATGCCATGTGTTTGCTAACGTCAACAGTGCAGGCGAAGAATGCCAAAGCAGCGTAACGGCGACGACGTCGACGACAGCACGCGCTTAACGCAACATTTTGCTCCTCCCCTCGTATACACCCGCATAAGAGCTCTGTGTAGGTAGGAACGGCGGATCGTAAGTCAAGTCCTGGATTGGGCAATAGCAAGACCCCCACTTAATCGAACCGACTCTTAGGTAGAGTTTGAGATATATATATAATTTTTAATTAGAATAAATTTATTAGCATTTAAGTTATTTCTAGTTAAATTTGTTTTTTTTTTGTTCGTACCATTTTGTTAGAGCCAAGTATTCCGTTTCCTTGGATGTTTTTTTTGAAGAAATAAATTGAATGTTAATTTCAAGTTAATCCTAGAATGTCTATTCAGCTTCGATTCTTTTTCTGTTTTGTTCATGTCTGAGATCTTTGTCATCATGAAGTGGTGAGTCAATTGGAAGGAGGTGCGGTAAGGTAAGCGGGTTTTCGAAGGAGTAGGATGTGAGTCCACCACTGACTTGTCTCCAGATTTGGGGAATCCGAGATTCCGGCCGAATGGATTCCAGGCTGGGAGGGAACAGGCCAAACCGGGACATCATCAACTGTGTCCTAGGAAAGCGAAAAAGTGGTGGTGGTGTATCTTTGTTTTTGAATTCTAGCATACAAATCAAGGCATGATCTATGTTTTTGGAAAGAGATGAGGTCCAGCTACGGAGGCAAGACACCCCCCAACCGACGACGAGTATAGCTGAGCAACGCAAGCATGCATGCCGCAGCTACCGTAGCAGACATTCCTTCCCTTCCCCGATTCCGCCCAAGTCCTTCTCCTGAAGATTCTTAAAATGTAATTAAGCTTGACGTAAAATGCTTAGACTAGACTAAGGAAAATTAATGTCACTTAAAGCACAGAAGATTTTCAATTACATAACTTTTATGTGTTAAGTTTCAACATTACGTGAAATTACGTAGAAATAAAGTCATACTTAAATTGATGAGTTAAATATAATACTCTGAAAATACAAATTTCATAAAGGTGTAAGAAATAAGAAATAGTAAGTAATTCAATAAAACACAAAATTGGACTACCTTTCCATTAGCTACAAGAAAAGAGAAATATTCAAAGAGTAAAGGATTAAAAATATTAAGAAAACAGGACTGCAAGTCATTCATTTTATAAAATATTTTAAATAAAACCTTAAAAAATAAATTTAAAATGTATTTCATTGACTTATCATATTCATTCTTTAATAATAACAATTCGAAAGCTCTTCTTGAATTGAAACGAAAACTTTTTTAATTAGTCTCGCTATGAAAAATTCAAATCATGCAATTGACAGAGTGTCCCCCTTTTTGTGATTTAATATTCTTTTTTTTATCCTCACATATATTTTCACCCCACAGGACCTTTATTGGAATCTTGAAATTAATCAGATGCGTTTAAAAATATGTAAAACAACAAAATTGTGTATTTTCAAATATTTTTGTTGTTTTTATAATTCTTTCAGTTTTCGGACTGTGTGATTTTTAAAGAAGTTAATAAAACTTTATTTTCGGAAGGCACAACAGTTCATAGCAAACAAGGCACAAGTGACATAAAACTTTGTGGGACCCAGAGAAAGCACTTTCAGGACAAGAATTACTCTTGTAGGACTTGAGAGTTCCTCGCAACTGTCAGCAGATTAGATTAGATTAGGTTGATTTAATTTAGACACACATTTTAACAATAATTTGGTTAATAGAATTAATGTGAAAACTCGTGATTCGATTCAAGCTGTAAAGAGGTTATTAAATCAAAGATGAAAGTTTCCGGATCTATAAGCCAACCTTACTAAAGAACACCGAAATAAGTTCATAGAAAGGCTCCCTGAAATTACGCCATAGGAAATTACGCCAAAAAAATAAAATGGAAAAAACGCCAAAAATTCTCCATACAATTTTTTGGCTTTTTTTCCTAGGAAAAAGAACCCAAAGAGTTTGGTGTTAATTCCGGATTTTTTGGCTATTTTTTCCGAAAATTTCTTGGCGTTTTTTCCTTTTAGAATAATGAAAAAAGGCCAAACAATTTTTGTTTGGAAAAAACGCCAAAAATTTGCTTTTGGACTTTTTTTCCAAACAAAAAAGGAAAAAAACGACCAAAAATAAACTTTTTGGCTTTTTTTCCTAATCAAATAAGGAAAAAAAGCCAGAAAATTAACCGTTCGTTCTTCCAAATCAAAAACAAAAAAGTAAATGTTTGTCGAATGTATTCATATGGTATACAAAATTATATAACGGCAAATAACAGTATTTTACATGTTTTTCACGAATTTTGAACATATTTTGTTAAATTTTTTAACGTGATCAGTAGTGATTGATAGTTTGTTGTTTCCCTACCATTAGTAGAAGAGCATTTTGATAAAGCGATGGACAAAATGGAAAGTTTTGATTATGAAATTATAAGTGGTAAACAAAAAAATAGCAAACTTTTGTACGTAACAGAACAAAAACAAATACACAAAAAAAAATGTGTGTATAAAAAAGATGTTCATTACATTTGTTATATTAACAATTGTGGTGGTAAAATGAAAGTAAAAAGTGATGGATTGTGTGTAAAAGCAAAGAACTTCGTTGACCAATGTCCGTGTTGTCGGGAGGGGAAATGTGGCAGATGTCCTTCAGGTTTACATTTAATACCTATACAAAAATTGACAAATTGAAATAAACTAAATTATAAGAAAATGTGTTCTACAAAACAAATGCACAAGTACCTATGATATAATCAACGGCGGGGGAGGCAGCGCGTACGCGTCGCGTTCGCCGTTGCGGCGCGACGCGCGCGGCGCCGCGCCACGCGGGTTGCACCGCGCCGCTCCATGTTACGTCGTACGTTCAGATTCTTTCATAGACTTTTTAGGCTTTAATTCCAAATTAATTTTGGAAATTAAGCCAGAAAAAGCTCTGTCCATTCTTTAAAGGCTTAATTTTCAATACTAATTTGGAAATTACACGAAAAAGTTCTTATTTTTTTGGCGTTTTTTCCATTTTAGTATTTTGGCTCTTTTTCCAAAAGTTTGGCGTAATTTCCACACTTTTTGGCGTATTTTCCTTTTTGTTTTTGGGCGCTTTTTCCTATTTTTTTACGCCAAAATTATTTGGGCTTTTTTTCCAAAACAGTTTTTGGCGTAATTTCCTATGGCGTAATTTCAGGGAGCCCATAGAAAGACCTGCAACGGTCATATTCGACAAACCAAATTTTTGCATAAACAGAAATTAAAAAATATTACAATGTATCAAAGGTAGTAAAAATTTCTGGTCATTTGTAAAAAAACGAATGAAACAAAACGTCATGCTCGGTTCCAGCGTTAGTCCACAATGACACTCCCTATGTAAGCTAGCTCGATTGATAAATCCAATTTGCTTGTAGCATAGTTTGCTATTAATTCGACGCTACCGGTGGTTGTCATGAGTCCTCCTGTTCTTAAGAGCGTTAACGATTTTGTGGGTCAAATCTTCTTTCACATTAGTGCAGTTGCAAGAGTACTAAAAGAGCTTGACATACCCAAATCCGATGGCAGGAATATTATTATATTCTGAAGAGGTGTTCTTCAACGCTGGAAAAAACACTGCGTAAGCTTTTTCATCTGTCCTATTCTACAGTTCTCTTTCGGAGTGGATGGAAAACTGCATTTGTCCAGCCTGTCCCTAAAAAAGGTGAATCTTCCTCACCAACTAACTATCTTCCAATAACACTTTCATCCCTTCTTTCAAAGGTCATGGAAAGACTGATTAATTATCAGCTCAAGAAATATCTTGAAAAACGGAAGCTTCTTAATGACCCGCAGTATGGCTTTAGTTGCAATAGGTCCAATTGTGATCTTATATATTAATCCAACCAAACATTTTAACAAAACTTTAGATTATTTCAAAGGCATTTGATAGAATTTGGCACCAAGCAAACTTATCGAAAACGTGTGTTTTTGGTATTGATGAATCAAATCTTTGCTGGGTTAGAAATTATCTTTCGGATCGTTCAATTCAAGTAGTATTGGACCGTTTCAAATTTGATATTCACATTATAAATGCTGGTGTGCACCAGGGCTCCGTTTTGTCTCCGATGCTCTTACTTATTTTTATAAATGATCCATTGTCTGAAGCTTCTAACCAACTAAAGTGTTTTGCTAATAACTTTACCCTCAACTTTTCATATTCGTTTTTGGACTACCAACGGCAGTGTATGATAAGCTCATTAAATTATGATCTGGACAACTTTTTACAATGGGGAATCAAGAACCGTGTAGAATGTAATGCTTAGAATGCTGTTTAGTGTCGCAAAAGCTTATCCATCCCTCAACGACACTATCCATGAGTGGTACTTCCATCGAGGAGACTAAAGAGCTATCAGTCCTAGGTATGTACATTAAAACCACTTGTTGTGGAGTGATCACATATAATAACATCGCCAAAAATGCTGCTAAGTGTTTAGGTTTTCTCCAACGATCCCAGAAGTTTTTTTTACCCCTTCTGATCTGGCCATAATTTATAAATCCTATTTTCGTCCAAACTTGAGCACAAATCCCATATTTTGTAGGTGCTCCCACTTGAGAATTCTGGACAAAATTTAAAAGAGAGCTCTAAAAATTACAGGTGACCGTTTTTCTAACTGAAACTTTTGCATCTATCGAGCACGGTCGTAAGGTTTCATATCCCTCATTATTTTATCGCTACTTCCATAAGCAATGCTCTAATGAAATAGCCAGTTGCATTCCTCCCCTCAAACAATTCAAACGTAATACCCGTTCTTTTGGGAATGCCCATCAGTTTAACCTTGAGCCCAATTTCGGTCGTACTGTTAAGTACAAAGATTCATTTTTGAGTCGTACTCCACGAGTGTGGAATGCGTTAACATACTCAATATTTCCCACTCATAACAATGTGCAGGAATTCAAAACCAATGTGCATCGTACTTCCTTTTAAATCCTATCCCTTCCTAATTACTTGGACTGTGTATAATTTAGTGCGCGTTCAATATAAAAAATGGCCGTCTACCTGATTGACAACTAAAACCATAGCATTTCTTGTAGAAGGCTTATAATTTCAGTATTTGAAAGAAAGTCACTGTCTAGGATAAGTCTATTTATTTCTCTCAATATGGCACATCGTCCAACAAAATGAAAAACATCCTCGCGCTCTTTCAAGTTGGACTTTGCATAAAAGTCCTCGCAATGAGGAATGTAGTTCCGGTTAAAGAGTTCTCCTCTTAGACGGGACATGCACGAATTTTGTTCCATAGTATATTTGCAGTGGAAATAGTTTCTTTTCCGTATATTGTAGTCTAGTCTACCGTAAATCATATGGTGCCGTGATTTTTTGGTTTTATTCGTGTATTGTTCTCTAAAGGTTTTATTTAGACGAGCTGTTAAGCGATATAAAGTTGGTTTCCATGATGAAAGATTACTATAGTTCAGGTCAACATACACTTGCTCGGCTAGTTCTATCCAGTCTTTAAACCATCCATTTTGGAATTGGTTGAAAAACAACTTTCTTTGGAAGACGATAACTTGGCATATCGAGAGCTTTGTAATCAACCTGGAGCTTGTGTGTTTTTATGTATAAAGGCGATAAACACGTTTCCAAAATTATCATTTAGTTTGGCGTATACTCGAAGAAAGTTGCAAAATCTATTTTATCTAAAATCGGAGCAATTTTCTACTTGTTCATATTTTCGACCTCCCCACGCATGCACCGCATAAAGCAGAACTGATTCCGATACAGCTTCAAAGAACCTGAACTTACTGGTATGCGCAATATCCTTATTATTAAAAGCATTGCTACCATATTACGTTTGGTGTTGTTGTTGTTTTCCCCTTAGCAAGTTTGTCACTGAGATGTTTTTCCATGCTCAAGTTCTTAGTAAAGCAGACTCCTAGATATTTGTATTCTTTCACTAACTTTACTCTTTCACCATTATACTACAATTGTTCACTTCCAGCCGATCTTACACCGCTATTCTTAAAAAACATTGCTTTGGATTTATTTAAATTTACCACTAGGTTCCACATTTTACAATATTCAGCAAGCTTATTTACTGAAGAATTGCGGAGTATACAACAGCATGACAATGTCGTTAGCGAAAAGAAGAGCTTTAATCTTAACGCCTGCGTAATCGCTTTCTGCTGATAATGCTTCCTTAGACTATATCTTTAATGAAGAGTGTATATTCCTGTCTAACTCACGATTTCGTTTGGAGCCACTCTGATAAGCATGGGCCATTCCACACTGATGCCTTAGTAGCCTTGTGCAATTCTATCTGGAAAAGCTTCTAAAACAGGGCATTGCGATCCATGAAGTCGAAAGGAGCTATTACATCAACGAAAAATGCAAATAGTTTATTATTTCTCGATAGAAATCATATCAGTGAGTGACGAAGTATACAAATTCATTTTTGGGACTTCAAAAACTCGTGGCACGTTTCTTGAGTCAAACTTCTAGCTTTGAGAATTCTTCTGGCCGCAAGCTCCCGAACGTGTAGTGTACTATCTGTTAACATTGGTAATAAAAGGTTTTCAGGGTGTGCAAAGTATGGATTTCGCTGGATTACTGGATCTATAACTTGCTTGAGCTCAGGAGAAAGATATCGAGACTTCTCAATAAGTTTCCAAAAATGTCTTGAACCGTCCTTGAAAGTTGAATGTATCTTTATCTGAAACCATACTTGTGCATAAAACTTTACAACAGGGCCTAGTGACTTACAACTCTCAACCATTCCTGTGTGCGAATACTGTTGTCAGGAATGGAAGGGACCTACAATTTTTAGGCCGAATCCGAGCGGCTAGTTTGAGAAAGCACTTTTTCATGACAAGAATTACTCTTGAAGGATTTGTCAATTCCTCGCAAGAGGTAGTACCCGCGAAAATTAATTTTTTAAATTAAGGTGACACAGGCAGGGATTGAACCCAAGACCCCTTGCATGACAGTCCAACGCACTTTTTTTTTTTTTTATTATTATTAACGCACTAACCATCATGCCACGGGTACTACTTTCTCCGATGCATACAACAGTTTATAACCAGGAGTCCTGAGGCCTCTAAAGGCCTCTGAGGCCTATGATAATGGAGTTTGAGACCCACGGCTCCTGTATCAAGACGATGTCTTCTTTGTTCCTAATATGCAGTCAGAGTACCAGGTTGTTTGTGGCCATGATGGCGTGATGGAAGTTAATCTGTACTAATCGCAGCATTGCTACTTTTATTCAGATCAACCTCCACCACTGTTTTGTCGGCGTTTTCATCGTCTGAGGAGGACTGAAGTAGGTCTTCCTCACTCAGAGTGATGATTAAGGTGGTGTCTTCAGTATACATGTCGGAGTTGCTTTCGACTATAGTTTTAGTCTCGTTGGATGGCTCGTTTGGGGCTGTGGAGATCGATGGTTCCGCTTGTGGTGTTGCATCGACTTCCATTATTGGTGGTAGTGAAGCGTTTCCTTCCGCTGAAGGGGCTTCTGTGGTGGGCGTGTTGAGCGTATCTTCGTCTTTTTTATAGATACCGGTCACGATTTCATCGAAACCATACCAAATTACTCCTTTGGTCGCGGCCAGTGGATTCAGTGATTCCCTATAGATCAACACGAGCGCTGATCTATACTGACCCACTGTCTCCTTCTCAACCTTTGTGACTTTCCAGTCGTGCGTAGGCATACTTTGATCAATTTCATGATCATATCTGGGCATTTGTGCAGAGCCGGGACCATTATACGTGCTCTTGGCCAGCAAAGAATATTCTCCTTGCAACAACCTCGACCTTGGCACCCGGCCAGACTTCTGTCAAGCCATTGACAGCAGCCCTGTACAGATCGAAAGATCTCTGATCACCACAGGCGATGAGTTTGATACAATTTTGGTACCATCCTGCATCGGCTGTGTGTGGAAGAAGCCCCGGATTCTCCTCGATGACAGATAAAAATCTGAAACCGAGGTGAGCCTTGACGTCTGCCCAATTATCATGAGAGATGTTACCATCCACATAACTCCTGTCAATGACCGCGGCTATGGTCTTGCCTTAGAGCGCGTCGCTGAAGGAAAGATCTTTATTGAAGGCTGTTGTGCTGTTGTAATGCACCTTCTGCCTTTTTTGTTTAGGCTTGTCGCCCTCGAAATACCTATTGCGGTTTGACTTTGAATCACCGCATTTCGGTTTGATATTTTTGCTAAGAAAGCCACTAGCCCACTCGAGTCTTCGCGTTTTCTCCTGGGTTCTTTCCGCCGCCGGTATGACACCTACTGCGGTTATCCCCTCAGCATTGCGTTGGTCTCGATTGGCCTGTGACTTCTTGGACTTCTTGTTGGCCGGCCCAGAGCTACGTCCGTGTGACACAGATGTGGGTCCACCTCCAGAATTAGTTGCTACCGATAGCAATCGGGGTGTGCCCTCACCCTTCGAATCAATTCTACATGTCGCAGATTTTGTATCCGGATGGATTGTCCTTTCTTAGGGTCGCTTGCAACGTCCTAGCGGGAGCGGGGAAGAGGTGGGGTGTGGAATTGCCGCCCTTGGGACAGCCGAGCGTCACAGCTGTTCCACTGACGGGTAATTCCTTCAAGTAATGGTTGCGGCTAGTGGAGGGAAAAAGACTCCCGCTACTAGTGGCAACCACAGGGTTGACAACCCGTTCACGCCCCTGAGTTGGCTTGACAGCCTTTTCAAAAGATATGACCGCATTGGCAGCCATGGCGCGATTTTTTTGTTCGATTATTGTTCTATTTGATTTTTGATTTGATTTTTTCATTTTATTCCCACCAGTAATGCGGAAAGACGGTCAGCCCCGGCAGAGCCGCTTGCCAGGGTAAGGCAGAAATATGACGGACCTTGCCACAGCATCCGAAAGAGCTCGTTAGTGGCTGGTTTATTCCATTCGTCGGCACGGTTTTCGTACAAAGCACGCTCACACCACCACTGAAATTAGGAACCTCTAAACTATGATTAAATTGGGTTTCCGAACGTTGCACTATGAAGGAGTTACAACAATTCAGCGTTCCAACTCAACCTTACCTAATCACCATCCTGCCAAAAACGCACAGGACTAGTGTGGTGATCATTGCCTGCCTGGCTTCCACTTGGAGGGTTTGAATGAGGATTTTGTTCAGGCTTGCTACGTATTGTCCCATCATCAGAAGTGTATCTAAACGTATTCTATGGTTGGATTTCAAAGCTGAAAACATTTACAAAGTATTTCATTATCAAAATACAAACCCTGAATATATGAAGGATAGGTTAGATACTTTCAGATATTCCCACCTCCAGAAACACAATCATTATTATGAATTTCATTTCCACAAAACAATGTTTTGTACGCCTACGAAAAAGTTACATCCATTAACCGTAACACTTTCGTAACAAAGAATTATAACATATTTTTATCATGAAGTTGTCTCTCCCTCAAACTTTTTTCATATTGTTACCCTATGCAAAGCTAAAGCTAAACAAATTATCATTATCCTGATTATGGTTACAGAATTCTTAATGCCTTCTTGAATTTAAGGTTATGCCACATGCCATCAGCAAAAGAATCTAATTCACAAAACAACAAGTAGCTACGTGCGACAAAGTTGTGTGATAATTTTTGTATTTAGTATCAGGATCAGCTTTCCTTTCATTTATCTATCGGTCGATATCATGTGCGTGGAAAATTAGTTCGCTATAATAAATTATTATTGTCTTCTCAAAAAAACACACGCTCGCATAAGCATTTCTATTATTAAATTAGCTTATTCGCTTTCTTAGATTTCTTTATGAGTTTTCGGAAATTTTATTATTTCGGAGGAAAATTAATGGTATTAATTTTAAGAAAAATAAAACAGCGAAAAAGACTTTTCTATTGTTAAGGAAGAAAAATCGAATTGCACGAATGAATCAGTTCAGATTCAGATGGTGGTGGTAATGGTGATGGTTAGTCAGCGGAATTGTTTTACAATTATTAATTTCAAAGGGTTTTTGAAAGCAATTAAGGATATTTTTTTTTTTACAAAGAAATTGTTCTACACAAAAACTCAGATGAGTTATAAAATTTTAAGCCAAAAGAGAGATTGTTATGGTTTATGAACAAGAAGTTATTTACATACATTTCCAAATTATATAACATGGTTATGAAAAGAAGAAGAAATAATTAATCTACAAAAAATGACTCATATTTTCTTTTCTTTAAAAATTTAGCTTTTTATGTTATTTGAGTAAAATGTATTATTTTGTTAAATTTTAACCTAAGAATATCCAATTTAATAGTTTAAAAAAGAGGCTGTGATACGCCCAATACTAATAACTTTCCATTGGTACCAAATTGTATTTTTTGTAACAAGTCAATTTTATTATTAAGACAAATTGAAAGTGCATGTTTAAAAATTATTTCAAAGCTCTTTTTAAGTGGAGACGTGTTCGAGAAGACAAATATATATATTTTTAAAGGGAAACACCGACTTTAAATATAAAAAAAGAGATTAACAATAATATTTAATAGTGTATGAAACAATTTGAAAATTAGTACCTTCTTTTATTCTCAAAATATTTAATTTTTAGGAGCTTTAATATTTTTTGTTTCTTAAAAAGTAAAGGTGGCACTACAGTCCTGTGTGAACTAGGTCAATTAAAAGAATTTCCGGGATGGAGCTTAAGTTAACAAGCGCTCTACCTGAACCAGCCATCTCATTCCTTGAACTTTACCTTCTACACATACGGGACCGTAGATCACGCGAAGAATTCTTCTCTTGAAACGACACAAGGTGCTTTCATCCGATTTTGTCATAGTCCAAGCTTCTGAACCTTTAAGCAGGACGGGGATGATGATGGTCTTACATATAGCAACACTTTGGCTGCACTAAAAAGGGCTTTGCTACTCAAATTCTTTTTAAACCCAAAGAAACATAGGCTAGAAAGAGTAATTTTTCGTTTAATCTTAGCGCTGGTGTTATTATCTGTTATTAACTAATGCAATTGATACACAGACTACGTCATCGTTGATAGCAGATTGTTGACAACAAACATTTTACTGTTTTGCATTAAAAGGGCCGGATTCGACTCTTTTCACTACTAAGGCATAACACTAGTAGTGGCGTGTATCGAATAGCATTCTGTGGTTCAACTCAGTAATATTTTTGTTATAGTCTCCGTCTGTTTTGGTTTTTATTATTCTTTTATTTGCAATGGCTGGAAAGTTCAGGGTAGATTATTGTACTATTCGTAAGCTTAGAGCGAATTTCTTTCTGTGTACTCTCATACCGCTTTAAACAGGCCAGCTGTATTGTTACTAAGTGAAACCCAAGTGGGTGACGATTCCGATCCCACTGAATTCTTTATTCAAGGGTATAACTTGGTGCCATTATTTTTTCCCACCATGGTCTCGCCATACCTATACATTAGGAATGATGTTGCTTATCAGCTCTTACTACAATATGGTATTTGCACCAATTCCTTTTTTAATTATATATATCGTTTAAATTCTCCATAAATATGCAAATCATTCAATACTGCTTCCTTTATCGAAGCCCAAATATAGAGTATCAACTTCTCGTGAATTTAATGCTTTGTCTGATTCCATCCAAAGAATTGTTTCGTCCTATCCTCGGTTGATCTTCGCTGAGTTGAACCACCTATACCTAACTCAGCTGGTCAACGAGCCTACTCGAATATTGGACGTGGTAGGTCGAGCAGAAAACACTCTTCACTTGTTTCTTACCTCTGACCCTGGTAAGTACACTATAAGTGTTCTATATCCCCTAGGCACATCTGACCATTGTGTCATATCAGCAAATTTCTCGCGTAAGAACTCTCCAGTTAAAGAGAGAGAACCGTTTAGAAATACGAGAAAGCCAACTGGGACGGTCCCAATAATTACTTCAGGATCTTTAACTGGTCCCTATGCTTCCTCGATAGTGACATTGACAACAGCGCTTATATGAGAATTTTTATCCCGAATAGGGTTTAAAGCATCAGACCTAAGGGAAACGCATGGTTCAATGCGAGATGTAATAAGACTATTATGGTCAAGAAGGTCAGTTTCCGTTGTTTTAAACCCAATCCAACTGAGAAAACCGGAAGAGGTTCAAGAGCCAGGAAGACCTGCAACGCCCATATTCGAGGGACCAAATTTTTACATGACCAAAAGTTACGGCAAAAAATACTGTAATGTCTTAAAGGCAGTAAACATTTTTGGTCATTTGTAAAAAGTATGACGAATTCTTCCTCTTCTTCGGTTCCTACGCCCGTTGTGAATGACACTCCATTTGTAAGCTACCTAGAGAAAGCAAATCTCTTTGCTAGGCAGTTCGCCGCCATTTCAACGCTGCCAGTGAGTGTTATGACTCCGCCTGTACTTGATCGAGTTAATGATTCTATGGGGAAAAACTTTTTTCGCACTCGTACTATAGCGAGAGTCCTCAAAGATCTCAAACACATAAATCTGCTGGTCCGGATGGTATTCCCGATATTGTTCTGAAGAGGTGTTCTTCATCGCTGGCAAAACCACTGCGTAAGCTTTTTCATCTATCTATCTCGTTCCGAGCAGATGGAAAACTGCATTTGTCCAACCTATTCCCAAAAAAGGCGAATCTTTCTCACCGTCTAATTATCGACCGATTGCACTTACGTCCCTTCTTTCCAAGGTCATGGAAGTGCTGATTAATTATCAGCTCAAGAAATATCTTGAAGAACGGAAGCTTCTTAATGACCGACAGTATGGCTTTCGTAGCAATAGGTCCACTGGTGTTCTCATGGTTCATCTCAGCGAACACTTGATCAAATCTTTATATCTTTTTGGAGAAAGTAAGATTATTGCACTTGATATTTCAAAAGCATTTGATAGGGTTTGGCATCAGGCTCTCTTATCGAAAATGCGTGCTTTTGGTTTTCATGAATCCCTCCTTCATTGGATTAGTAATTACCTTCGCATCGTTCAATACAAGTAGTATTGGATGGATTCAAGTCTAAAAACCATAAAATAAATGCTGGTGTGCCTCAGGGCTCTGTTTTATCTCCAACACTCTTTCTCATTTTTATTAATGATCTTCTGTCTGCATCATCTTATCCAATACATTGTTTTGCTGACGATAGTACTCTTAGCTTTTCATATTCGTTTTCAGACTCACTTCACTCTTCTTCGGATGTGGAACTGCAACGACAAAATATGATAAGCTCATTAAATTCCGACCTAAACAGCATTGTTCAATGGGGATTAAAAAACCGCGTGGAATTTAATACTTCGAAAACCCAATGCTGTCTTGTATCGTTAAAGCGAAATATACCCCCATTGCCATTATCTATGGATGGCACTTGCATCAAATCAATGAGACTGAACACCTCGATATTCTCGGTATGTGTATCACCAACCACCTTTTGTGGAACGATCCCATACGCGATGTCGCCAAAAATGCCGCAAGGTGTTTGGGTTTTCTAAGTCGATGCAAGAAAATGTTCTCCCCCTCTGATCTGGCTGTTATTTATGAGACTTAATCGTCCAAAGCTTGAGTATAACTTCCATATCTGGGCTGGTGCTCCTGCAACTTACTTAAGCCTCTTGGATAGTATTGAACGTAGAGCATTCAGATTGATTGGTGCTATTACCATCATAAGATCATTTACGTCACTTGAACATCGTCGAAATGTTTCTTATCTCACCCTCTCTTACCGTTATTCTAATGGTTTATGCTCTAGAAAAATAGCCAACCCTTAAGCAGTTCAACTGTAATACTCGCGCTTTTAGGAATGCTCATCAATATACCCTCGAGCCCAACTTCGGTCGTACTGTCAAGTACAGAGATTCGTTCTTTAGCCGTACTATGCGAATGTGGAATGCCTTGCCACACTCTGTCTTTTCCAGCTATTGCAATATTCAGGAATTCAAAACCAATGTGCACCGACATCTCCTCTCAAAACCTCTCTCCCTTTCCTAGTGCTCACACTGTGTCTACATACATAATAAGGGTAATATATCCCTTTGAGTGTGCGCTTATTATAAAAAAGACTGCAAGACCGCAGTTCATAGTCCAAAATGAATAGAAAAGTTTTCTATATTTTAAGGGCCATAGCACATCTATAGAAGTAAGTATTGTGATGGATTTTCTTTCATTTAAAAAAATAAACTAAAGAAACTTGTGTTGGACTCACTCGACATTACATCTTTATTAAACATCCAGTTAAATGTTGCCATATAAGCTTTAAACGTATTTAAGAAAGCACCAAACTAAAGGCAGTATTAACCATCCACACAAAGTTTTCTTAAACTGCTTATTTTCTTTTGCAGATCCTTGATAAGCTTATATTTTAAATCCTAGATTGCTTCTTAAATTTTAGTTATGTTAAATTTTGTATTTACTTTCCTAAAGTTTTGTTCCTCTACTTTCTTTGATCCATTTATAAAATTCAACTTTAAACTATATTTTATCAGTTTGAAAGCTCAAAAAGCTTGAAGTTTTGAAAAGAAAAATAAAAAAAAACAAGTCACCACCTATAAAAACGCTCCCATCATTAAATTTGAGCGCAAAGTATGTTTCCCTCAATTTCAACAAAGTCTTTTCCCCCAAAAACTCTAGACTTCTTGACGGTGAAGACACCGTGTCATGCAACTGGCGCTAAATACCCCAACAATATTCCACGCGCTGTGCTATATATGGGATGCTGGGCACATTAGCTCCCTACATATACATGTATTAAGAATCTTTGAACATTTTAAAATAGCTTCGGGTATAAATTTGTTGTTTAAGAATATAATGAACACAAAAAACTTAAGTTTTAACTTCTTGGCAGAACCTTTTTTGTGGTAAACAGCCAGCAGCTATCAGCAGTTATACTTATGGTTTCTGCCCTTGAATACGACGAAGAAAGAAAGAGACAGAGGAAAGAGACTAAGACTAAGACTGATTGAAGATGCACTTAAAAAGGAGTATATAAACTTCGGCGATTATAAAATCACAAATTCACCAGAAACCAGCACCAAGCCAGATGTGAGTGCATATCTGAATAATGAATGCCATGCCGATGCCGTTGCCGTTGCTGCTGCCTTTCTCGAGACCGGGAAGTTAACATTAAGTCTTACCCAAAAAATATAACAACAACAACTTCCAAAAAAAATTGATGGCGAAAGAGATAGATCTGCAAAAACCCTTCGAAAACACTCAAAAACTCACTCTCGCCTTTCATTTTAAAAGTATGAAAATCTTCTTCAAAAACTTCCTTGTTCCTTCCTTCCACCATCACCAATGGAAATCAAATAAACCTACCCACAAACAAACACTACTATGTGTAGATGGGGGTGTGCCATGCCACCCAAATACAAACCTATACAATTATACACATTTTCATACACATTGGCGCATTAACTTTGTGCCAGTTTGTATATGACATCCAGAAGAAGAATGTTTTTGAGTTGTCACTATACTCTGAGGTGGGATTTTAAGGACTCGATTTGTGGAAAACTTTTGTCGGAAACTTTTGCGGAAATATTTTGATCATATTTAGACATTTGACGTTTCAAGATTTCAAGGATGTGCTCAAGTTTTCCGTGTTCAAGTGGATGAATGTCGATGACGAACAGAGAATAATAATTCGAGTGCGAATTTCAGTTAAAAGTTTTTCCTCAACCAACAAAAATAACAAAAAAAATATCCTTATCCCTTGAAAGTCGCATCGCCATCCACCGCTGTCAGTACTCAGTCGTACCGTACCTCGTTTCATCTAGACTCGATTTATAAACAGAAATAAAGTGAAGTGCGGCAAGGACCATGTTGATGCCATGTTGCAGTGATTTCCAGTGTCTTGTATTGCAAATAATGTTTTAATAAGTTCTTACACAACTTTTGTTGGATGATATAATATGCAATGTTGTGATGATTGATGTCTGATGATTGAAATGAAACGACAACGAGCACAAACTTTGTCATCTTTGCCGTTGTTGTTGAGATATGATTCTTGATAGAAGTATATACCTATGGTTGTCTTAAACGTCTTATTGAAATGGCGACGAGGATTTGTATTAAATGGTACACAAAGAAGACCAAACACAAGAAAAGATGACAGTTTAATGTTTTAATAGATAATAAAAGATAATAAAAAGCTGACAATGTTTATCGTATTGCACAAGGACGGATCTAGATTTCTAATCAATGGGGTGGGGGATCACACGGTTAACATGTAGACGAGATTTTACTCAACGCTTAAAATGTACTGTAAAAAGACTAAAAAATTTTAATAATATAATATGTATCTTAACTTTAAATGTACACAATTTAAAGTCTTAAGTGACAACATTAGCTTTTAAATTATTTTAGAACGCTGCAAGCAAGGTACCTATAGCCTAAAAATATAATTTGGTCGACTTTCTACATTATGAAGAATTCCAAGATAAGAGCAAAAGAGGGTTCTTGTTGCTTTCACTCCGAAATGTAAAAAATTGTTTTAAAACTTACATTTTTTAAAAAAAGAATATATTCTTTTTTGTTGCCATTTCCCTTAATGCTACAAAAATTTAAAAACCCAAAAACTGAGAAAGAATCCGATATTAAGAATTTTTAGGCTTTTTTTGACTCAATTTTCGGGAGTCGAAGGAAGTTATTGTAATGGGCCCGATTTGCCAAATTGAAATTTTGTAATTTCTCGACGTTTCAAGGTCCCTAGAGTCGAAATAAAAGATATTTAGAAATATGTCTGTGCGAGCGTGTGTACGTACGTTCGTACGTTCGTACGTTCGCAACGTTTTTTCGTCGTCCATAGCTCAAGAACCAGAAGAGATATCGATTTAAAATAAATTTTATCATACAGATAATAAGGCAGAAAGATGCAGATAGGGCTCTCAAGAAAATTGCGTGGGTGCAGTTTGCAAAAAAAGGTAAACATTTTGGTTAACCCTAAATATGTAACGAACCATAAGCGCTTAAGACTTGAATTAAATTTTTTATAATATATTATAACGTGATACCAAATAAGTATATTTTTCGGACAAATTCCATTTAACGGTTTTTTTTTTAAATCAAAAAAACTGAACAAAAAATTGTCACCTCCAAAATTTTAAGACTTAAATATGATTTCATCTCCAAAACAATTTTGTGCAACGAAGAAAAATGTTTTTGACATCTGATAAAATTTTGAGAAAAATCTAATTGACAGTTTTTTTTATAAAAAATACAAATCTAAAAAAAAACATTACTCAAAATTGGTAAAAATTGAATATAGATTCAAATATTTTTTCAAAAACTTAAAATTTGGACTTCAATCTTATTTTAGCTTATAAGAAATATTGTTTTTACCATTCTAAAAAATGTTGAAAAAAATCGATCTGACAGTTTTTTTTACAAAAAATTAAAAACCAGAAAAAATTAACAAAAGTTGGTTAAAAATGATTTTCGACTTAAATATCTTTTCAAAAATTTTAGATGATAGCTTCTTACTACTTTTTACTTATAAGAAATATTGTTTTCAAAAATTGATACAATTTTGAGAAAAATTGAATTGACAGTTTTTTTTATAAAAAAATAATCTAGGAAGATGCAGAAAGGGCTCTCAAACAAATTGAGTTTTTGCTAACCCTAACTTGACCTAATTTTGTATTATGAATTGTAACGTGATACCAAAGCAGTATTTTTGGAAAAAAATCCAATTAACACTTTTTTTATAAATCAAAAATACTGAAAAAAAATATTTGTCACCTAGAATATTTTAGGAAAAAAAGAAGATTTTATCTTCAAAATAATTTGTGCAACAAAAAATAAAATTTTTGACATCTATTAAAATTTTGAGAAAAATCGAATTGATAGCCTTTTTACAAGAAATTTAAAAAAAAATAATAAAACTTGGTAAAAATCTACTTTCGACTCAAATATCTTTTCAAAAACTAAAATATCGTCTTTAAACTAATTTCATCTAACAGAAAATATATTGTTTGCAACATTCAGTTATTTCTTGCAAAATATAGTTAATAATTTTTAAATTATTTAGAATAATTTAATTGACAATTTTTTTTAACAAAACACGAAATCCTACAAACCTTTTAAGCGAGATAAATTGACAGACGGGATGGGAAGTTATCAGTGTGGGTTCCATCCCAGAATAAGATGAAGTTTTTTCAGCTTCGCTAAATAGCTAAATATGGTCGACGGAAAAGTATATTACGAACTTACAGACCTATCGTACTTTGTTAAACTGAGCAAACGTACGTAGATACGCTGTAGGTAAAGTATATAATAACGTAGGATGTTTGAAATTAAAAATAATAAATAAATAATATAAAATAATATCAACATTTTTTATTTTAATAAAAAAAAAAACATTTTTACTATTTTTACGGTCATCCTGTCTTTTATTCTTTTTCTAAAAAACAAAACCAAAACAACCTTGCTTTGTTTAACTTTAAATCATTCAACATGAGTTGCATTTGCACATATTTTGCAAGGTTCTATTCATTCCAATCATGATTCTTTCAATGGATGTCTATAAACATATGTGATGTTGTATATAAACATTGTATATGGCTATCATCATTCATATGTTTTCATTGCGACAAAAACATTCGATTGCTTTGCTTTATCTGCCTTTGAGACAAAAACTAGAGCCCAGATCGTAATTACCGATAAGGCTTTTTGCATGAGCAAAAGTCTCAGCATACAAACCGTACTTTCAGACTCAGTCTGATTATATCTCTGGCCAAAACCCCATTTCTATTTGCTTCTTTTTTAAATTGTTTTTATATTTTTCAAAGAGATTTGTATGTTTTATTTTTTTGAATGAATCTAACCGTGTATAAAATAGAAACAAGCTAGCCAGGATTTTCTTTTCTTTAAAATTTTGTACCTCGTTTCGGGGAGGATGGAGAAAGTATTGGTCTCGGAAAAAAAATAACAAAATGTAAGACCGGGTATACAAAAATTATTTTTTACCCTATGAAAACTTAAATTTCTAAATCAACCGAACAATTTTTCTCTCGAAGCATCCTAAGACGCTCTCATCTTTCTTTAACAGGGTCTAGGCCTCAGCGCCATAAATTAGAACCGGGATGATGAGTTTATTATAGATGGTGCTTTTAGATGCTCGAGAGCTGCGATTTGCAAGAGTTATTCTTCGTTTGATTTCAACGCTGGTGTCGTTGTCTGTGTTAATAGCGGTGCCTAGGTAGACAAAGTCCTTATCTACCTCAAAGTTATAGCTGTCCATGATGACGTTGTTCAATGTCTTTTTTTGATGACAGCATATACTTGGTCTGGCCTCGTTGACCACTAAACCCATCTTCTTCGCTTCCGTCGCAATGCTCAAAAACGCTCCACTGACATCACGCTTTGATCTTCCAATTATGCGTATCCGTGTAATTGGATGGACCTTTGAAAGATTGTGCCTCTAGTGTTGACGGTTCAGTTTTGCACTATTCTTTCCAGAACGATGTTGAAGAAGTCGAATGACAGTGCAACGCCTTGTTTAAAACCTTTTTTGACATCAAATGCATTGGTAAGATCTTTTCCGACCTTGATAGAGCAGCGAGCATTCTCCATCGTCATTCTGCACAAACGGATAAGTTTGACAGGGATGCCAAAAATAGACATTACTCGGTAGAGCTCTTCCCTATAGATGCTGTCATACGCGGCGTTAAAATTGTTAAAGAGATTGTGGGTATCGATTTGAACCTCCTGGGTTTTTTCCAAGATCTGCCGTAGTGTGAAGCCACACTGATAAGGACCAATGGTCTGAAGCCACACTGATAAGGACCCATCAGGTTGTTGACGAACGGCTTCAGACGTTCACATAATACGGCAGAGAGGATCTTTTACGCAATGTTATGTATCGGGCAAACTATGCTGAGATTCCACTCATCGGTCATGCTTTCTTCCGACCATATTTTGCAGATGAGTTGGTGCATGCTCCCTACCAAGTCATCGTCTGCTGCTTTGAATAGTTTGGCAGCGATGCCGTCAGCTCCATCAGCTTTGTATGACTTAAGTTTGGGTATAGCTATCTTCACTTCGTCGAGGTCGGGTAGGCGGAATTGTTGATCTGCGTCGCCGAGGTTGAGTGGTTCTATTTCCCTTACAGCGGAATTCGGTTCGTCATCGCCGTTATATATTTTGGAGAAGTGGTTTTTCCATATTCTCAACATCGACTGCGGTTCTACTACGATGTGCCCCTGATCGTCTTTACAGGCTTTGGTTTGTGGCTGGTACCCTTGGGAGGTTTTTTTTTACCATTTGGTAAAATTTACGAAACTAATTCCTGTTGTGACATCCCTCTATCTCCTCGTTCGCGCGTTGTAGAGCTCGCGAGCAGCTTTAGTTTTGTGCAGCGCCGTTTTGTATGCCTGCGCTTGCCGGCATTCGTCGTCAAACCAGGGGTTTCGCTGTGGTGGCCATGTGAAACTAAGCACTTCAGAGGCGGCATCTCTGATGGTTGCAAGGCAATGTTGCCACTGGTTTTCAATGCTTAATGCAGGCAGCATAGGACTTCTTAAGAGGTTATTAGAAGCTCGATCGGAAAAGGACATAGCAGTCTCTAGCGATTGTAGCCGTCTAACGTCGAATCTTCTCACAGTACTTCCTTGTTTTGGCTTGGATCGGGATATCCGTAGCCGTACTTTGGCTACAACGAGTTAGTGGTCCGAGTCAATGTTGGCCTCTGGGAATTTTCGGATATCCTGTATAGTGGAGAAGTGTCGTGCCTCGATGTGGTCAATATGGTTGACGATTGATTGATCAGGAGATTTCCATGTCCCCTTGTGGATATTAAGATGCGTGAACTGCGTACTAGCTACCAGAACGTCTCGCCCTGCAGCGTAATCGACCAGCCTGAATCCGTTGTCGGAGGTGGTGTAGTGCAGGCCGCATCTCCCGATTATGCCACCAAAGATGTCTTCTCTTCCTAGCTTTGCATTAAAATCTCCTAAGACAATTTTAATGTCATAGCCGGGGCACTGCTCATATGGGGTGTTCAAGAGCTCGAAGAATATGTCTTTGGTGTCTTCATTATCATCATCATGTTGGCAAATTTAGCCTTGTCGTGATGCGCTCGCTCACACTGTTGAAACTCAAGACTTGCTTGAGTCTAGTTCCAACAACAAATCCACACCCAAATAGACGCTGTCTTTGTTCTTGGTAGTAGTCGCCGTAGTAGTTATCGAAGTCTTTTAGTTTGCGTTTGCCCGGTCCATCCCATCGCTCTTCTTGGATGGCGGTAATATGTGCCTTGCAGCAGTTTAGGGCTTCCGCTAATTGTTCGGCTGCACTTGGTCTGTTAAGGGACCTAACATTCCACGTACATATCCGAAGTTCGTTGTCCTTATTTCGTTTGCGTGGGTTGTCTACATTGAATCCGTCCGTATCCGAGGCTTGTTGTTGCTTCGAAACTATGATGTTTTTACGTGGCCAGAAAGTTACCCCGACGGCACAACCCCCAACCTGGAGGGCCAGATCCTTAGTATAACTCCAAGGAAGAGGAGCCAGATGAACCGCTCCTTATAGGCCTGGGCTCCGAATATGTCGAAGAAGCCCTATAAGGTGTTCACTAAGTAGTTCAACCTTACTGGAACTGTAGACGCCACCGTTGATTCTATCTCGAGAATTCGTCCCTGCCCCCAACAACTTTCCACTGGGGTTGGAACCCAATCTCCAGTTGAGGTACTAGGCACCCGATTTTCACCGTGGGTAGGTGAGAGTAGGAGTTGATAGACAGAGGTGGGTTTTGAGAAAAACCTGTGGACGCTTGTGTCCTCTTGAATGGACATGTCTACCATTTGAACATCAAACATTTAAATATTATGGTTATTTTGGTCACTCAGTAATATTTTGTATTTAAAACACCGCTTGGAAGATCTCGAAAATAGCTTCGTCATCACAATTCCACTAAATTAGTTTATTTAGGCAAGTTACAAAAAGCAATCATATAAAAGTCTTAGGTGTCATTTTTGTGGATTTTACTGCACTAATTTGGTGTTACGATAAACACAGTGCGTTTCAACAAATGTATCTTTGATAAATTGAACTAAGATAATAGTTTTTAAAACTTGTAACTCTTTTCAACTAATTGCTTAATTACAGTAAGAAATTGTCTTTTTTATAAACTGGTTTTTACAATGAAAAGTTTCGTTTTGAAAAGTTCCTCATATTTGGAGCAAAGTGAAATATAAGGTCTATTTATTTCCCTAAATCAGCTAATTAATAAATTTGGAGAATTCGTTTACATTTTTAATTTAATTGAAAAACAAATTGATTTGAATTTACTTGCTATTATTTCTCTACGGTAAAACGAGTGGATATATTTAACATTAAAATAATTGAATAATTTAAAAAATATTATTCAAAGGAGTACATTGTTTCCTCTAGCTTCTTTAAAGAATATTAAAATTGACACGAAACAGAAGCTGAAAAAGTCAATATTTCAATTATTAACTTCCCATAGGAAGTAATTGTAATGTGTCCGATTTGTCGAATTCAAAATTTTGACATTTCTCGACGTTTCAAGGTCCCTAGAGTCGAAATAAAAGATTTTTAGAGAGATGTCTGTACGTGCGTGTGTACGTAAGTTCGTATGTCCGTACGTTCGCTACGTTTGTTATACCCATAATAATTCAAAGAGATGCAGAAACGGCTCTCAAGAAAATTGCATTGGTAGTTTTTTTACCATACAGTTTAAAACAAAAGGTGAAAATTTTGGTTAACCCTAAATATCTCAAGAACTAATAACGCTAAAAACTTGAATTATATTTTATATTATAAACTGTCACGTTATACCAAACGAACATATTTTTGGAAAAAATTCCAATTAACGGTTGTTTTTATAAAAAAAAACCTAAAAAAAACATAACTCAAAGTTGGTAAAAATTGATTTTCGACTCAAATTTCTTTTCAAAAATCTAAGATTATGGCTTCTAACTAATTTTCACTTTTAAGGAATATTGTTTTCAACATTCGGTAAAATTTGGAGAAAAATCGAAGCGATAGTTTTTTTTACAAAAAATAAAAACCTAAAAATAAACAATACTAAAACTTGGTACCAATTTACTTTCGACTTAAAGATATTGTTTTCGATATTCAGTAGTTTTTTTTTAGAAATCCAGCAATCCGTTTTTTCATAAAAAAATAAAATCTACAAAAAATAGTACGCAAATTCGGTAAAAATTGATGTTTGGTTCTTGATATCTCTCAAATTAATTTTATTCATAAATTTTTAAGAATTCAAGAAATGCTACTAAAATTGGTAAAAATTTGTTTGCGACTAAAAATCTATTTAACAAAACTAGATTTTCAAAACTAAACTATTTCTTAATACGAAAAATTTTTTTGGTAATTTAAAATTTTTAAGAATAATTTAATTGACAACTTTCTGAACAAAACACGAAAACCCACAAACTTTTAACAGACGGGATGGGAAGGTATCAGTGTGGGTCGCATTCCAGCCTTTTCTTCAATTTAACAATAGACACAAAATATAAATTAGAACGTCTTTTCTCAAGACTCAATGTATCAAAAGTTTAAGTCAACATTGTTTAAGCGGATGATGCATAGGGATAAATCATCCTAATCCCCTCAGTGTATTTGACAGTACGGCCGAAATTGGGCTCGAGGGTATACTGATGAGCATTCCTAGAAACGCGAGTATTAAGGTTGAACTCTTTAAGAGGAGGAATGCAACTGGCTATTTCACTAGAGCATAAGCCGTTAAAATAACGGTAAAAAAGGGTCAGACAAGAGACCTTACGGCGATGTTCACGTTAAGTAAATGAACTTATGATGATATTATCATCTATCAATTTTAATGCTCTCCGTTCAATACTATCCAGGAGGCTTAAGTAGGTTGCAGGACCACCAGCCCAGAAATGGCAGTTGTACTCAAGCTTTGGACGTATGTAAGTCTTGTAGATAACAGCCAAATCAGAAGGGGTGAAATATTTCTTGTATAGCCTAAGGAAACCCAAACACCTTGCCGCATTTTTGGCGACATCACGTATGTGATCGTTCCACAAAAGGTAGTAGGTGATACACATACCAAGAATATCGAGATGTTCAGTTTCCTCGATGCAAGTGCCCTTTATGGATAATGGCAGGGGGGGTACACTTCGCTTTAACGATACAAGACAGCATTACGTTTTCGAAGCATTAGGTCGGAATTTAATGAGCTTATCATATTTTGTCGTTGCAGTTCCACATCCGAAGAAGAGGGGTGTGAATCTGAAAACGAATATGAAAAGCTGAGAGTACTATCGTCAGCGAAACAATGTATTGGATTAGTTGCTGCAGACAGGAGATCATTAATAAAAATTAAAAAGAGTGTTGGAGATAAAACAGAGCCCTGGGGCACACCAGCATTTATTTTATGGTTTTCAGACTTAAATCCATCCAATACTACTTGTATTGAACGATGCGAGGGTAATTACTAATCCAATGAAGGAGGGATTCATGAAAACCAAAAGCACGCATTTTCGATAAGCGAGCCTGATGCCAAACCCTATCAAATGCTTTTAAAATATCAAGTGCAATAATCTTACTTTCTCCAAAGCGATGTACAGATTTGCTCCACTGCTCAGTGAGATGAACCATGAGATCACCAGTGGACCTATTGCTTCGAAAGCCGTACTGCCGGTCATTGAGAAGCTTTCAATCTTCAAGATATTTCTTCAGCTGATAATTAATCAGCGTTGGGAATCAGACTTATCAATTTTATTTTAATAACTTCCAACAGTAAGTTAATGTAATCAGTCCAATTGAACATTTTTTTTAGAGAGATGTCCGTACTTTTGAAAAGCTTTTGTTTCGTCGTCCATATCTCGAGATATTGACTTCAAGTAAATTTGGTTACACAGGTAATAATCCAGAACGATGCAGAAAGGACTCTGAAGAAAATTGAATTTGTATTTTTCTTACAATAACAATTTAATAAAATAAATACAATTTTGGAAAAAATTAAATGATTTTTTTTTATAAATCAAGAAAACTGAACAACAATAATGATTACATCCAATATTTAACGAAAAACAACTATTTTATCTCCAAAACAATTTTATTTAACGAAGAATAAATTTTTGACATCTGATAAAATTTTAAGAAAAACGTATTGACAGTTTTTTAACAAAAAATAAAAACCTAAAAAAACATTACTTAGAGTTGGTAAACATGATTTTCGATTCAAATACCTTTTTAGAAATCTAAGATATTGACTTCAAACGCAAAATTGGTAATATTTGTTTACGATTCTCGATATCTCGTGAATAAATAAAGGTATTTTCTTGAAAATAATTTCATTCTGTGTAATTTTTTTTTAAGA